>NW_019384481.1:384038-394824 GCF_000671375.1 Centruroides sculpturatus
TTATTATTAATATATTATTTTATATATATGTATATTAATCTTACTGACTATATTACTATACAACAAAATTCAAGATGTATAATAATAATTAATGATTTCCTATTTGAAAAATTATATATTTAATATTTAGTTCATATATTTTTCTATAATATAATTTAAAATTAACCAATTTAACTGCAATTGCTTTATTGACAACAAAGTCCAAAAATTTAAGTTTGATTGATAAAGCTAATTGAAGAATGCAGTGGAAAATATAAATTATCGTGTAAGAATAAAAGCAGTGAACTACAGTGAACAAAATGAAAATAACTGATAATTCATCTCAGTGGTGTGCTGTGACATTTGATGATAGGGAAGCTGTGTTTCCATAAAAATTTTAAACAAATACTGAAAATGACAAAAATAAACAGTTTATTTATTTTAATTCAAAAATAGATAATTAACATGAAACAAAGATATAAGAACTTGCTTTTATTATTTTTTATAAACTAACTCTATTCAATGATTTTTTTCCGCAGTCATTAATTACTTTATCATAAAAATCACTTGTCTGTGAGGGTAGACTATTGTGAGAATGAATCAACACGATAAAACGTAAGTGCTTCTACAGGGGGAGAATTTATAACAAGCGTGCTTGGTGAAGCAGATGCTTATCAGGGGAAATCCACTGGACTCGATGGGGACTGGACAAAGACAACTATCAAATTCTACAAAATATTCCTTTAATATACTTGGGAGCATACAGCACTCCTAAAACAAAGATGAGACACAGGAAAAATAATGAGTCCGACAAATCTACTATATCGCATAACGTTAACAAAAATCTCCTGATAATAAACTGATCAAGCACACGTAACATGAATACATAGAAACATACCGACAGAAATGGGGTTTTGTCATATCCTTTCCTCTCCTTCACTCTGGGTAGAAAACAGTTCCAAATTCTGAAATCTCACACGGACTTGCACAGTCTTTTTTTCTTTTTCTTTACACACTTTCACCACCACTCTTACTTTCCTACTTCACCATTCTCTGTCCACTTCCATTCTGCTCTTCTCCTCCGAGGCACACCCTACCATAAAACTCCCATCCATGGTTACACACCCCAGAATTACATAACTCCCCTCCACCGAGTTGGACCCACCACGTGGCGAGGGGGCAAGAAAAGACGTAAGGCACATGTTGTTGATTCCATCAAAGTACTTAAAAGCTCTTTTTCTATTGAAAGTAATGCTAGTGATGACAATCTTTCCTCTGATTGAGTGTTCCTTGTGAATGTATCAGTTTGCTTCGTGATTGAAAAACTGCTCAACAGACGCACTCATAGATGGTACTGTACCATAAAAGTTAATGATATTAAATCATATAATTCTTTTAGTACATCTTTGTTCAGATCGTCATTAATTATAATATTTTTTATGTCTAAGAGTGATTTACCAATATAGTCTGGACATGAATATAAATATTGCAATTCACTATGTAATTTAGATAAATCAAAAAAATTCTCCATTAAATTTACTTAAAGAATTAAAACTCACTTCGGAAAATTGTTTTTCATATTTAAAATATTATTAACGTATGAAAGTGATAAAAATTTTAAAGCTTTTATGTCTGAAAATCTGTCAATATAATTATAATTAAATATAACTTTGTAAAGAAACATACATTAAAACAACTTTGAATATTCTTTACTTTTTAAATCTTAAAACTATTCTCTTAGTCAAATGGCTCCTTACGAGTGACTACTGGATGGAATCATTGGAAGCATTATACAACATTTTGGCGTAGCGTCCACCAGCTAATGGATGGAATCATTGGAAGCATTATACGATATTTTGGTGTAGCATTCACCAGCTAAACCACCAGCAGTTGGTGCTCTGTAAAGCATATGCGTGAATGCGTATAATCTGGCTGCTTTACATGATTCAAATACTTTTTCTGTGGAAGCTGTCCTGTATTCGACAATACAGCACTTCCATTGGGAATATGCATATATGAATTTATGTTCAAATATACAATCATTGTTTTTCACACATATATAAATTTGTAATAAAATACATAATGCAGTTATAATAGTTATATACAGTATATATATATAATATTAATTTTAAGTAATTCAAACTATGTTAAAATATGAAAATAATTGCACAATATGTATTTATATTTTAGAAAATACAAGGGACGTGGTGCTTTCACAGCTTCCATGGATGGCATGCCACTAGTTCATCTGTTATTTTCATTTTGTTTACTGTTTTTGTTTCTTATTTGTCAATTTACATTTTTCAGATAGATGCAAACAGAAGAATAAAAATAAAATCCCCTTTGTTAAAATAAATTAAATAAATCAACAAAATATTATTTTAGCTTCACATTTTAAAATAAAGTAAAATTAAAATGGCAACTTAATTTCAAAGATTAAAAAATTCCTTAACTAAAATACTATGAATTTGAATGCTTAAATTTCTGAAATTTAATTTATAATAATCACAAGTGGAATTTCTATATTTTTCCTCAATTTTATTACTGGTCTTTATTATTTTCCATTTTCATTTATTTCTGTTTTATTAAAAGTTAATAGTACAAGATGCCATTCACTGGATTTGTACCAAATATTTTGCTACAAACAAAAGAAAACAAAAATATTTATTAGTGCATGACCTGATGCAATAACTTTATTTAATAATTTAAATAAAGTTATTGCATCAGGTCATGAAATGGTTCTGTCTTAATTAGAAGAATAAATAAAGATTACTAACAGTGCAGTTCTTTAAATTTAAAACAAAAATCTTTTTTAATAAAATTTAAAACATTCATGTAAAGATTATATTTCATTATATATTTGCATATATAACAAAATTCAAAATAACTTATATTAAATCAACAACAAATTATGATATTTACTATTTGTATTTATTTAGCTATTTTAGTAATTAGATGACACATGTCTTTGTTATCAATTTTAATATAATACCTCTGTAATCAAAAAGTATAAGAAATGGTTCAATAAAATGCAAAATTTGAATTTATTCATCAAAATTTATTTCGTCCCCTTCAAATTAATCCCCTCCCAATGCAATGCACTTATGCAATGTTTTTTCCAATCCTCAAAACATTCTTTAAAGTCATTTTCATGAAACTCCTTCAGTACTCAGCAAATTTTATTTTATGGCATCAATTGACTCAAAACAGTGACCATGAAGTGGAAATTTTAGTTGAGGGAACAGAAAAAAGTCACACAGTGCCATATCAGGTGAATACAGAGATTGTGGAACTGTATTTGTTGAATTTTTGGCCAAAAATTCATGAACAACAAGAGCATTTTATTGCTCAAGGTTGCCACTCCTGGCAGCCACACTCCTAATTGTTAAACGATGATCATTGAGCACCAATATATGACTTGAGCAACATGTTGGTCATAAGTTGAAGTGGATGGTCTACCAGAGTGAGGTTCATCTTCAATGTATTCTCTGCATTCCTTGAACATATAGTACCACTTCAAAACTCTTTCTTTTGATAGACTATTCTTACCAAGGGTTTTTTGTGACATTTCCAACATTTTAGCAGTAATTCCATTGCAGAAACAAAATTTAATGTACATTCTTTGCTCAATTACACTTGACATTTTGACTTTGATTAAAACAATTACTAATTTTATGGTTTTGCATCAAATAAACATCTTTCATCAAGGAAACTAATTGTGTTTATTTAAACTAAACTTTTTAACAATAATAAATTCTTTTCATATTGAGTTTTATAGGAATTTGAAAAAATTACTATAAATACAAAAGCTAAACAGAATTATCAAAAAATATATATAGAAAAGGGAATTATTTACAACATACAGAAGTTTAAAATTACATTGTGTGTTGCATACATATACAGTCGACCCCCCATAACACTATTGATAATTCCATTTTATAAGAATTCTGTGTTGTATGAGTCACTTAGATTTTACAAATATGTGAGCTGCTCACAGCCCAGCACACGTATTTGTAAAATCTAAGTGACTCGTACAACATGGAATTCTTATAAAACAGAAAAATCAACAGTGTAATAGGGGGTCGACTGTAAATCCATTTGTTATTCACCAAAATTTTTAAAGTTAGAGGAGATATTCTTAGTTTAGTTTTTAACGTTTTATTTTTGTTGACTTAAAAATCACTATTAGCATATAAATTAGTATATAATCTTTATTAGTAATAAGCAAACTGAGAATTTGAAATTCTCAGTTTCAAAAGGAATTCAAAAAGAAAGAATTCAAATTAAAACTCAAAAGAAACTTAAATGCAAACTGAGAATTTGGAATTCTCAGTTTGCATTTATGTTTCTTTTGTGTAAGCCTCACACAGGTCTCTGAAGAAGGCTGAAAATGTTTGCTGTTTTATTGGATAAAAAAAGGTCCAGCTTTCAAAATATTTCTTGAGTTAGCATATAATTATTTGATTTTGAGAATTTAACAATATATTTTTGGCAATATGATTTCATAAGTTAGAAAATGAAAACCATAAAATTAATGGTTATAAAATCTTTATTCTAAGTATTAATTATTGTTAAAATCATTGTTAAACTATTTTAGTAATTAATAATTTTTATAACAAAAAATATTAATCAAATAATGAAACAAAATAATTTTGAGTTTAAAAATATATTCTTCATATTAAGAAAATTCAGTTAGTTATGTTATAATAAATACTTACAAAACAAAAATTTTATTCCATTCAGGAGTGAGTGTTTTATATTCTGTGTGAGTTTGAAGCCTTGCATTTACTAATTCTACAACACAAAAGGGATCACTTTTACCTCCAATATCTGCAGATGCTAATCCTTGTGCTTTGAAGACTGAAAAAAAGTTCATATTTTATTATATTATTACAAAATTTGTTATAATAATTTTTTTATAGTATTTTATTTTTTATTAAAAATTATATTAGAGAGGTTTGGATCAATATATTAATATATATGTAATGGCATGTTAGCTAATTGTTTGAAATTCAAATTTAAATATCAGCAAACCCATTTGTATTGAATTATATAATTTCCAATAATCTATAATTTCTCAATTGCAATTGAAATAAAACAAATAACTAATGTTCTTTATAAGATATATATATATACACATATAGTCAAGTCTACGTAACAGGGCATTGAATAAGAGAGCACTCTTCTAAGTTTTTATTTTCTCCACTGTTTTACAAAGATAAAACTCAATATCTTAAATTTCTCCAGGAAGTAGTATTTTAATGCACAAAAATGTTTTCAACTCAGTTTATGAATTTCACAACTGATAAAAATCCATAAACTGGGTTAAAAATGTTTTTGTGCATTATAATACTACTTCCTGGAATAATTTAAGGTGTTGAGTTTAATCTTTATGTTTCTTTTCCAGTTCCTCTGTGGTTTAGTTACTGTTTTACAATAGTGGGACTCCTGTTAATAGAGCATAGCTAACAGAGCAGTCCATTTAAATGATCAAGTGTTAGTAGCATTTTTAAAGCAGAAGTCCACATAAGGGAGCATTATTCTAAGAAAGATTTATATTTAATCTTACAGTACATCACCGAGGGCTAAACTACAGTATTTGTTGAGTTTGTTGAAATATGCAGTATGATTAAAAGAAAAATGATTAGAGGAAGATGAAGAAGTTGAATAAGACAAAGATAAAATAGAAAATGTTTGCGAATCAGTAATACTTCTTTCTCATAAAGATGCATTGTTTTACTTAATTAAGAATGGTGAGAAAATATTTAGAAGAAAATTTTATCAACTATAATGCATTTTACAAATGAGAGGAAATGATTGAAAAGAAAGCTGTGAGTAATCATATCCATAAGAAAATTATAAACTTTAAGTAAATTTATTTAGGTTGTTTGTTGCATGAATGGGTACAGTACAACAACATATGTCCATATCTGACAGCACACTTCCATATTTATTTACATCTTCCACATTATTAACTTATCGTAATAAAATTTGATAGAACTTTATTCTTGCAGTACTGCAATTATTTGTTTTTATATGTCACATTAGAGGGCATTTAGAAATTTTGGAGCAAGAGTATTCACATCTTTTCAGCTAGGCCTCCTACTATATCTCCAGGAAGTGCATGACTGGTAAGTACACAATACTACTGATTATTTCATAAAATGATACAATTGATGTTATAAGAATAGAAATCAATAAGTACAGTAAAATCATGTAATGAATTTTAATGTTTATAAATGTGTTGTAAGTTATATAGAGCTCTTAAGACATGCAGGAGTGAAGAGATTCAAATGCCAAGAAAAACCAACTCCCTGGATGATCTCTTGTTACTATGGATAAAGGAACAATCAAGATAAAAGAGCAATTATCCTGAGATTGATTTCTTAAGTGGACTTGACTCAATATAAAATTTATTCTAATATCTTAATTAATATCACAGAATAAATTCCATAGACGTTATCAAATATTACAAATAAAATATTGAATTATTATTTATATTATGTATCTTCCTTTTTCATAAAGTGATTACTTTCATTAACAAATTGATCAAAACTTTTGATTTAAAAATAATAGTTCTTAGAAGTAAGAACTATTATTTTTAAATCAAAAGAAAATGATCAAAATTTCAAAAATTAATAACAAACAATAAACACAGTTCAGTACGTCAAGAAATGAGAAGAAAAAAAAAATTAAACAATAATTTCTTTAAACTGGATTATTCATTTAATTTTAGAGCTTTCTATTTTTATGCAACTTAAGCACTACAAAAACAAAATTATTCTAGTTTAAATGGAAAAGTATTTATAAAAATTATCTTGTTTTCTTTTATAATGAATACAAGATTATAATTTAAATGGAACTAGTCAAGTAAAACATATATTAAATAAATAAAACTCTAAATTAAAAAAAATAAAGGTTAAAAATGATTACTTCAGTTATCATCTGTTCACAAAACAAGTTTAATCAAAAGTTAATTTTACTGTATCATTTTCCAGTATTGCTGTATTTCTTTTTATAAAAATTATAGCTCAAATATTTTATTAATTAATGCATAATATATAATAATATTAAACACCAACTATAACACTATTTACCTTTAATAACAAGATGACCAACATCCCCCAGATTATTGAAGGTTTTAAAAATACTCTGTTAAAAAAATATTTTACTTATTAATTTTTTTATTTTAGTAAACTCTGTATTTTAACAGAACATATTTAAAATATAAAGAAATAAATTAAAATAATGCTACTTTAATAGCTTTTTGTAATTTAATATAGTGATACAATTAAATAAAATATATTTACATTGCTTTTTAAGAATATTTTGTAAAATCATATTTATGCTACTAACCTCTATCAAGAGGCCTCTATGTCTTTTATAAATTAGATGTTATTTTACTATGGTATGGTATGGTATGGTATGTAAGCTAAACAAAATTAGACTTTTGTAAAATTTCAGAAAAATTTCTTTATGAAATATTGAAAAATATTTTAAAAAACATTTTAAGAGAAAATAATCTTATAAAATTTGTTTTGAAAAGATGTTTTTAATAACAATATTACATTCTATGTTAGATTGAATATTTTTAATATTCTCTCTTCTTCTCTCCTCAACCCAGTTGGTGGGTAGTATCAAGTCCACCATTCACTTCTATTTAGTGTTAATCTTGCTCTAAGGTGTTCTGCCTTTCATTTTATTCCAGTACTTCATTCTTAGTCTCTGCTTACATTTTTTTGTCTATTATTCCCTCAAAATATGTCCTATCATGCTGTTAAAAATGCTTATAGTTTCTCCTGGGCCATGTTCAGTAATGCAGAACACCAAAGTTAGAATTCTGAATGGCTTAGTGGGTGGAGCTAAGAATGTTCTGAGCATTGTCGAATGATTATTCTTAGTTAGACAACTGGGCAAAATGGTGAATGAAGTTAAAATCATGATCACAACGATTGTTGCAAACGAACTGGTCGAAAAATTGAAGTAACCAATACAAATTATTCAAATGGAAGCTGCGTCAGATTGTGATGAAATTAATGAAGCAATCATTAACTGTAATTAATGAAATGGACTGCTATCTTCCATTAAAATGTATTCGGAATCTGTTATACCGACTTATGATAATTTTACATTTCGAAATCATTTTAGAATGAGTTAATGATTTTGAATGAGAGAATAACTTTATGATGGTTATAATAAAATACGTTTAATCCAATGTGCAGCCATCTTGCAAATTGTACGATGAGACAAAAACAATGACGTCACTAGTAGAAGTTAGTGTAGATAAAAGAAGCTGACTGAACTAGCTAGAATTCTAGTGGTGGGAGGAGTCAAGCAGTAGTTAAAAACGAGTTCATCACAGCATAACTAAACTTAGCTAGAATTCTGCATTACTGAACACAGCCCTGCTCTCTCTAAAAGCTGCTCATTGATCAATTTTTCAATCCAAGCTACTTTCACCATTCTTCTCCAGCACCACATTTCAAAGGCCTCTTTTTTTCATTCAATGTCCATGTTTGAGTCATATAGGGTCACTCTGCAAACATAACTTTTGATGAGTTTTCTCTTCACATCCATAGAGATATTCTATGATGTTAGCATTCCTTTCATTCTGTAGAACACTTCCTTTCCTTGTGCAATTCTCAATGTAACATATTTTTCAAATCTGTCAAATATTATGAGGCTTTCCAGGTAACTGAAATTTCTCTAATTCTTTCTCCTCTAGTGTTATTCTAGAATGAGTTTTATTTCCTCTTGAACAAATCATTATTTTTGTTTTTATGAGATTTATTTTCAGGTTGCATCTGGCTATTGCACTAAAGGCTGTTTAGTGCATCATTAAGGTCTCTCAATGCCTCCTGCAACTTTTGTTCACAGTTTGCAACCAGAACTATGTCATCTGCAAAACATATTGTGTTGAAGATTTTACTATTTATCTTTATACCTTTATGTTTAGTTTCCTTGTATTCCTTCATAGCTTCTTGAAAATGTTGAATAAAAGTAGGTGATAGTCAACATCTCTGTCTGACTCCTTTCAAAATACAGTAATACCCCGAACTTACGCGATAGGTGGGACCGAGCGATGACCGCGTAAGTCGAATTCGCGTAAGTCGGGGTATAATTTCACAATTTGTGTAAACTCCAAGTGGGATGTATTTAAGCTAATAAATGTTCTCGTTAATCCTATCTCGTCTTTTGATTCGTTCACGGTTACAAGAAATCACCACATAAAGTCTCTCGAGTCTCCGTAGATATAACAAACACAGAAATAAATAACACAAAATAAATTGTAGCTATGTGTCGATTCCGCGCAACACGTCCGAACATGTAAGCTGAGCAATAGTGTGAGGGGAGTGAATAATCAACAGTTGCGTGGCGCTCAAACAAAAGATGACAAGATGAATCGACGAGATTTGAAAATCGCGTAACTCCGGGTTCGTGTAAGTCGAGGTATTACTGTACTTGTTTTTTTCTTACTTTCTCCTATTAATGCTACTTGTCTTTGTACAGTTGGTATATTATTAAGTCACACCTTGTCCTATATGTGAGGTCATCTTACATGTGAGTAAATATGGTATTATCCTTGTGAGGTTTTTGATAAGTGTGGCACTAGACTTAGTGTTCTGTGATCTTCACACTTTAATCTCCCATTTTCTTTAGGTATTAGGATTAGTACACATTTTAATAAAAAGATATTTTAAAGCAATAGTATTGAATTTTTAATAATCAATAAAATATCTTCAAAAATATAGAATATAATAATAATAATAATAATAATAATAAAGCAATAATTGACGTATAGCCATGTGTTGGAGGGGCTGGTATACTTGGATTCTTTTACCCCGTATTTTACTTCTGAGAATACTCCGCAATGACATATGATCAATTTAAACACTCCTATTCAAGATTTACGTATTGTTGAGTCTCAATTATTAAGTCCCTTGCCTGCAGCACATAATAATAATGAAAGTTTATACCGGATATAAGAATTTAAGAATGAAAATTATTAAAGCATTACTTCAGTTTAAAAATTATCTACATCAACGGTATTCAGTCAATATCGTTAAGCCAAAAATTTGTATTTCAATCTATTAAAATCTAAGAAATCAAATTACTATAAAAAAATTCAACAAATAATCTTAGAAAATAAAAACAGTGAACTTTTAAAGTTTACGATTAAGAAATTACGATGTTTCAATTGTGATCAATCAATGCAAATAGATTCTTTTAAATGGATAACTCTATTAACAGATTTACAGGAATTACAGTCTTCCTTATGCCGATATAAAAAATTTCTTTCAATGAAAGTTTAGATATTCCAATATCTATCGAAGAACTGGATATATCAATTCGTAAATTAAAAACGAAAACAGCTCCTGGAATGGATATAATTACCACTAATTTATTAAACTTCTTCTGCCAGCGGGTATGTAAGTTCTACTTGTTCTTTACAATCATTTTTATAAATCATTTATTATATTCTTACTGAGTGTCCAAAGATTGAAGAAGCGTAATGTAAATTCAAATTAAAAGAGTTTTTTGATTTAAATTAAGAAGAAAACTTCAGAACCAATCAAGAAAAAATTCCATAGTATAAGATGTATAATATTCATTACTTTTTTGTTCATATTTTAAAGAATTTGAAATATGATATGTAAATTGAATGACTAATATGTTATGTTTAGCAAATTTTATGTAACAAGATATTTAAAAAAAATATGTTTCAATAAGTAATTGTATTTTTTGTAATTCTCTAAAGCTAACCCCCTGTAACAAGAAATTTCTTATTACAATAAAGTATTTGTAT
>NW_019384481.1:396595-410863 GCF_000671375.1 Centruroides sculpturatus
AATTAAGTACAGGTAAATATTTTTATATTTATATACATTCTTGAAATAATAAATTTATCCGTTATTGGTATTGTTTAACTTGAATTAGGTTATACTGATATGATTAAATGGAATTATAGAATCAGTTTTTAATTTCAGCTAAGGAAAGACAATACCAAATAAGTGATAATCATATTGTACACATTTAAGATGTTTAATTTTAAAAATATGCTATTTTTCAGATGAGACATTTCGAGAGAAATACTGCGAAGTATTCTTCTCATCAAACAATGTCGAAGGCACAGGTGAGACATGTTTTATTATTCATTTAAAGCATTCTAGAGACAACTATGATAAAATTGTAATACCGATGTAAATATATAAAAACTGTAAATAAAATCTCTTTCGTATATATATATATATTTACTGAAATCTCAAAATTTAAAATTTCCACCACAGGTTCAACTATTTCTGAAACTGTACCTGATCAAATTACTGTACCAAGGAAGTGTGGGAACAAGTTAGATTCTGTAAGTAGTATATTTTATGAGTTTAAAAATTATAGCTTACATTATGAAGCAGTTATTTCTAAGAAAACAAGATCTGTTATTTTGAAATAAAACCCTTCATTTTATTAATTTATACATTTAACATATTTATGATAAAATACTTTAAGTTTGAATATTTTTGTGAATAGTCTTTATAGATTCTTTAATTAAGTTTTCAGAAACTTACTTTATAGTTATCAACATGTTAATGAAAATGTAATATTTTATAGGAAACTACATGGACCACTTACTCTATAAAAAAGCTTATAGAGCTTCGCAAAGAAATGGATCTGCAGTTTCAAAGTCCAAACTGTAAAAAAATAAAATTATGGGGCCGAATAAGCGAAAATCTCAAAAAGGAAGGCATCGATATAACAGCAGTAGAGGTGGATAGGAAGTGGAGAAATTTAATGCTGACGTACAGGAGGAGGAAAGACCAGATGAAACGATCTGGAGGTGGGCAAGTTCCCTTTTGGGAATTTCAGGACGATCTAGATGCTTTCCTTGCTTCAAAAGCAAGTGTTTCTCCTCCTCCTGATACGTTATTATCATCATTATCCTCAGCAACTGAGGAAAATGTTGAGGAAAATGAAGCCTCTACTTCAGACAATCTCCTGGAGAAAGAACAAGCACCACCAACAAAAAAAAGAAGAAAAGTCTGTTCCAAAGATGAGCCTCCCAAATGGTTTCAAGAATATATCAAAAAACAAGAGGAGGTGGATGAACAACGGTGGAAAAAACTGGAGGAAATAGAACTACAAAAATTAAGCATTTTAAAAAATATTTTAAATATTGTTCAGAAAAGTAAAAAAGAATAAATTTAAAATGTTTATAATCAAATGTGCTTGTCTCCTAAATTTTAATTAAAAACTGGTTTTATATATCGGACTCAATTATAATGATAATCATTTCAACTTTCCATAGGCAGGGTTAATGTAATTCTAGTTCTTTTGCTAATTTCTCAACTATTCTCTAATCCAATCATATCCTGACTAAAAACAAATTTTCAGGATATTTTAGGTTTATATTCTCTTAAACTGTTGTTTTTTGTATGATATAATTACCTGAATTTTGAATTTAGATTTATCACACTTTAGATCTCACACTATCTTTCAATGTTATCCAGTCAACAACTTTTTTCATTTTACTTGATTTTTACATAATTATTGAAATGAAAATATTTTTTGAATATAGTAAGAAATAAAATACTGAATGTTTGTCTTTTATAATTTTGTCAGTGAGATTAATTTAAAACTCATAAAACATAAAAGAAAACTATATTTTAGTAAACTAGAAATTAATGTACTACTTTTGTTAAAAAAAATATATACAGTGGTACCACAGGATACGAACGCCCCAGCATACGAAATTTTCAGGATACGACATGAAATTCGAACATCTTTTTGCTCCACGATACGAACAAAAACTCACCATACGACGTTACATTAGTTCGCATTTTTCATTTGTTTTCCTTACTACAGTTATTTTTTTTTATGTATTACTTGGCTTTAATTTGAGTATGTTTTTCGCATTGGAACGAATTATTTGGTTTAACATGTAATCGTATGGGAAAAGTTGATTCACCTTACGACATTTTCATGATACGATCTCAGTTTCGGAACGGATTAATTTCGTATCCTGAGGTACCACTGTATAATTTATAAAATAAAAATTTTGTAAATATCCATGTGTTAGCACATCCTTCATAGCTTACAGTAAATTAGTTTTTACTGTAATTAGTTTTCAAATGGGTTTGTTACTTTTAATTAAAATTATTTTCAAATTCAAAGTAAAACATGTTTGATGCATTCCGTATTCGAATTGTACTGGTCAAAAGCCTGAAGACGACCATGATTATGAACAAGAACATTTTAATTAAAATTTGTTTTTACTGGGATATAATAAAGTTCTCATGTTGATTTGTATATTACTTTTCTGAGACTTGCATATTATTTTAAAAAAAAGAAATCAAACTTTTTATTACATAAGCTTCATTGTTGATTCCTTTCTTTTTGTACAGGACTCAATAGGAAATGCAATTTTTCCTTGGGTCAGGAGAAAACTTAGGGGCCCTTACAAAATTAATGCCATTTTTACTAACAAAATAAATCTCTAAAACTGCTTTTTTATTAATAAAGCATTATTGTGTTTAATTTATTCAAAAAATGGCAAGAGAACTCTATTCTCACACTCCATACAAGCTCTCAATGGCTGTTTTTTTAAGAACTTTTTTCTTGGATTCCCAGTTTTAATTCAGCCATAGAAAATGCCTCGTTTTGTATTTTCTTCTTTTGTTCATCAGTATGACATAATGTTGAGTATTTTGAATCTTAGCCCAATTTATTGTCTTTAATGGCCTCTGTGTAAAACTACAAACGCATTACATACTTCTGTAAAAATTTAATTCAATAAGAATATACTTATAATAATAAAAAATGCTTTTAACCCACGACTATAAATTAGACTTAATAAATAGGGTATAACAATTGGTGTGATAAGCCCTGCAATTGTTATACCCTATTTATTAGGTTATCTAATTCTGTCTAAGAATATACTTGTTTTTAGACCAAAATAAGGAAAAAAATGTTCAATAAAAGTAATTGAGTTTTCCCTACTTTTGAATTTAAATAATCTTAGTCAACAAGTGTAAATAAGCGAGTTTTAAAATATGAATGTAGAAAAAGAATGAAACAATTTTTAGCTTCTTGGTAAAAAAGACATTTGTTGTTTGTAATGTTTCTATAGGGAGCCCTTCAATTGATAGATGAGTGAATTTGTGATAAACATCTTATTAAGAACACTGACAATAGATTGTATAAAACTATTCTCTACATTTATTAATTTAACTACAAGACAATTGTAAATTATATTTTCAATAAACATTTCAATTCTGCATCAATAGATCTGCTAATTGATTACGTTTTACTTCTGCAGCTGTACGATTTCTTGTAATTGGGTCTTCTGCAGGTTCATTATAATCATCAACAAATGCATCCTCTGTACAGTCAATATCACCTTGATTAATGCATAAATTGTGCAATATACATGATGTCATTACGACTTTTGACATTGATGAAATGTTTTCCATGTCCAAATATTTCAGACGACGGAATCGCCCTTTTAGCAGACCTATGGTTTGTTCTACCACAACTCTGATAGAACTGTGTCTTCTGTTAAAATTTTTCTGTTTTACAGTAAGATTACCATAATCTTTATATGGTACAATTAAAAATGTATCTAATGGATACGCTGAATCTCCAAGTAAATAATACTTATCTCCTAAATACCTTGAAGATTCGTTTAAAAACCTATTATAAATAGGGCTCTGCTGCCAAACCCGAGAATCATTGGCACTACCAGGCCAACCAACAAATGCATCAATAATTCGCATTTCAGAATCACAAATTATTTGCAACAGGATAGAGTGCCTTCCTTTCCTGTTGTAATAACTCTGGCTGTCTTCCTTTGGAGCTTTTATATATATGTGTGTTCCATCAACACACCCAATTACTCCAGGCAATGAAACAGAACGTAATTCTTCAAACTTAAAAACTGTTCTTTCCAAGTTATCATTTGGCCATGTAATAAACTTGCCAATCATACGACACATTTTTTGGCAGAAGTCTATAAAGATTGTGTGTGCATGACCTTTATTGACACCAAATCTGTCTCCAATACCTCTAAATGATTCTTGGTTAGCAAGAGTCCAAATACTCAATAATACTTCCTTTGTAGAAGAAATAAGAGGTCGTCCTTTTTTTACTTTCATTTCTCTCTTTGAATTTAATAATTTTATAACTTCCTATAAAAAATAAACGCATTATCAGTTAATTTAGAAATTAATAGAAAATTTAGCTTATTTTAAGTTAAAAACTTACTTCTGTTGAACTTTTTGTGAGTCTAAAATGAGATTTGAAGTCATCCATAGAATATGAAGGTACGACCTCTTCAACGTAATTTCGTATCTTCTGTCGCTTAGATTTTTTACGTTCATTGGAAACAGCGATGCCAACCATTAAATTTTCATACCTCCTTTTTTTATTCTCTTGTAATTCTTTAAATAATATGTTACTTTCTAAAACTGAAATCAGCGAACAAGGGACAGCGTCCATTTTGCTTCAGCGACAAGCGTTTGTAAAATGCCATGCAGCGACATGCAGCGGTTGCTGCTTGTGACGTCATTTACGCTACATTTTCGCTGCATAAAAAAACGCGGAGACACTGACACACTTATTTAATTTTAGTTTTGTTTTGGTTGCTATGCCTTGACTCTGGTCTGGCATAGTACACAGCCACTGGTGTGAACCGAGTATAACTCACAAAACCCAACATAATAATAATAATGTTTTTCCAAAGGAAAGTCAAAATTGAATTAAAAAATTTTCAAGTTGGTGGCAATTTCTAAGTTTATTCTTTGATTTTCTTGAAACAGTTCCTTACTGCTGCCATGACTGGTGGAATTAGCTGGTTTAGATTTCTTTTGGAGGAGGGATATGCTTGGGACCACAATGTAGGATTTGATGGACTTGTTCTGGTACTGTAATATTGGAGTAATTGTGATACATTTTACAGGCACACTTTTTCTTATGCTTGCTGTAATCTGACAATGAGGTTACAAGCATATCCCTCCTCTGAAAAGGGATCTAAACAAGCTAATTTCATCAATTATTGAATTCAAAATTTAGTAACTCTAAATTGCAGGTCAAATATTTAAATTTGAGTTAGTTAAAAAAAATGCTTACAAATTTTACTTTAATTTTTTAATCTATATCAAAAAAATGACAGGAAACTCTATATAACTGTAAAGAAAATATTGTGTTAAATAACAGTGTAAATTAACTTTCATTTGTGACTGGAATTTAAAATTGGCGTATAACCTTCCCGTATCATATAACTCACACTTCCTTTCAAATTATCTTTCAAAGACAGTAACCCATGAGTTATTTACTCAAAATCACAGTAAATATTTTAAGATTGTAACCATTATGTTTACCTTATTATTGTTCTTATGTTCTGAATCATTCAAAATTGTTTTCAAATTATTTTAAATTAATATAAGTAGTCAATTGAAGTATTCAGAGCACTAAATGTATTGTTTAACATCATATATGTATATAAAAACAATAATCTTAAA
Source organism: Centruroides sculpturatus (assembly GCF_000671375.1). Classification (NCBI taxonomy): domain Eukaryota; kingdom Metazoa; phylum Arthropoda; class Arachnida; order Scorpiones; family Buthidae; genus Centruroides; species Centruroides sculpturatus. The sequence goes on from NW_019384481.1 coordinate 402,257, forward strand.
ACTTTAATTATTTTCTTAATTTTTAATAAACACAAATAAAATACATTGCAAATATTTATTTATTTTGGGTAGTACAAATAAGAAAACATTATTATTTATTAACAAAAAAGACAAACTCAACAAAAACAAAGTAAGATAGTAAAAAATGCCAAGTTTTGGATTTCCAAAAAAAAAAAACGGGTCCTCTGTTTTTTAAGTAAATATGGCCCTATTACTTACTCTCCCAGGCTTCAGTTTGAATCATTTAACACAAATAAAATATTGTTTTAAATTGAAATTTTTTTAATTATCTAGAAACAACGTGAGCTAGATCCAGCCTGAGGGCTGTAGTTTGGTGACTCCTATGATACAATATATGAAAAAAATATATATAATTTAATGATACTTACATATTTATTAATAAGAGATTGTCTTTCCCTAGGATCAAATTCATAAGCTGTTAAATCAGACACAGTATCGGGTTTGTGCATACCACTAATTGTGATAAGAAGATATATAGAACCTGCTCCATCTTCAAGCTCTTGCCAAATATTATGTGTTTTTTCTGGAGTAAGACTGCTAAGATCTATTGTGCATCTTTGGAATAATTAAAATTGCTAAATTAGTAGTATAATAATTTCACAGTAGGAGTATTTACATGAATATTATATTTATTATATTGAGATCTTATCTGTGAAATTTGAATCTGAAGAATCATCATATTTTATAAGTATTTCCTTACCTATTATAATATTAATATGATCCACTATTTTAGATAAGATTCATTAAGTTATATACAAATCATATTGCTCTCTTATTTTGTTTATTAATCTATTATTAAAGTTATTAAACATTTATATGATAAAAAAGTTATCATGTAAATTAAATTTATATATACAGGAAATTTTCTAATTAATGAATTTGAGGGGACCAATATTTTGAGTGTTTGATATAAGGAGAATTCTATATTTGGAGAATAACAACAGTAATCAGTTATAACTTTGTAAGCATAAATGTTTTTATAAATAAATTTACCTAATAAAGCATGGAAAAAACTAAATATGTATGACACTTGTTTAGTTTCTTTGCATTTCAGTTGTAAACAGAGGCTTAGCTGCTGTGGAGCAGTTGGAGCAAACTGCTCCAGACTCATGAATCATGGGGGGCAAATTAGAAAGGGCAAAATAAAAACTTGTAAAAACATTTGTAAACAAATTTTGGGATTTAATAATTAATCAATTAACCATTAGATTTGAATCTGTTGGACAATTTTGTACACTTTTTAAGTGCTTATCACCTGCATATTTTGTCATGTCATCTGATTTTAAAATATTCTGGAAGAATCAGAACTTTTACAATCGGCATATCCCTCTGATATTTGGCCTAGTTTTAAACTCAACTGCTTTGATTTAAAATATGTTTTTATAGTCAGGTAAAAGAAATTATTTCTATAAGCAAAGTTGCTGAACTACTTTTAATTCACACCACAGCCTCAAATAGGTTCTCCGACATTATTGCAGCATTTCTCATTTTTTTTAACTTTACAAGCGACAACAGTGACAGCAGAATAAAGTTTTTCAATACTAAAATTAATCAAAACTTATTTAAGAAGCAGCATGTCACAACGCCATCTTAGCTCCGGCTACTATATAAATTGAAAAAAACAATAACTTGTCATCGTGATCTGGAGAAAGTGATTGACCGGTTTGCAAACAAAAGAGTGAGATAACAACAATCTTAAATTTTTTTATGTATTATTATGTATTTGTGAATCACACCTAAATTCAAACTTTCCAGCAAAATAAAAGTCCAAAATTTTAAATATCGAACGTTTTTGGCCACTAAATTTATCGGCCTTCCTCAGGAAATACAAACTGAAACAACTTTGTTGTGTTTTGTTAGCACAATGTTGCTGTTGAGAAACAACTTTGCCTTGTAAATTTTTAAAATAACAAAAACAGCTGTGACGTATCATGTATGACATATATTATGAGTCTAGATAGCGTTTCCACGTAGATGATATTTGAATGACATCAGTGTTGATGCAGGTTCCACTCCTGCTCGCCTTGTAGATCTCCACTGCTTCGAAAATTTTATTACTTTGCCTGTCAAAGACCTTGTGTATTAGCTAGGCCTGGTCCCAACAGGGGGAAATCCCCAGATCATATTGAGGTTGTATTTATTATGTGTTTGTTATGAAACTAAACTTGCATATATTTTGTCAATACAGTTTATATACTACATAGTAAATATTATTAGGTACTCCGTACTTAAAGAATTACATTTAGTTTTATCATTATTTTTTGTATTTATTCAATTGAATATGTTATTGTTGAGATGCCTCGAATCTCAAACAAATTGTTATTAAGTAAGGTTTTAAATTGAAACAATTAGATATATGTTTTTAAATTAAATGTTCAAAATAAATTTCGCAAGACCTCTTCCGAGGAACAAGGAGGCGCACCGATTCTACTTGCTCCGGGTCGCTGAATATGTAGCTACGCCACTGCTCTGACCTAAATTTAATCCAAATTCTTTGGAGACAGCCAAAGAAACTTGTTAGTCAGAAGAGATCAAAGAATAAAACACAACCAATAGAAGCAATCTATACTCTTGGTTTCAATGCTTGGCTAACTCCATGGTAAGGCGTTGTAAGATTGTAATTGAGGCAAAAGGTTTCCCAACTAAAATCGTAACTGACACGAATAAAAGTTTTGAATGTATTTTGAGTTTTGATGTAACTTTTGATAAGATAAATTTAATATATTCTGCACAAATTATCCTTTTAATGAAATATAATGCAAATATACGATATTACCCTGAAACAGTTTGATACTATGAATCATCAAAACTCAGAAATCCACATTTTCCAAAAGTTTCTACTAATCTATCTTCTACTGTTTATAGAAAATTATATTTATAGTAATAAACTTATAATATGTATAAAGTTTTTATTTATTTTAATTTTTTTATGCATGTATACATGTAAGTAATAATATAACGCTCAGCTTTAAAATTAATTNCCAAGAAACAAGGGGCGCACCAATTCTACTTGCTCCAGGGTGCTGAATATGTACCTATGCCACTGGTTGTAAACCATTTATAATGTCACTGCAGGCTGTAATACTCATATATTCCCAGAAATCAGCTGAGATTCAAGCAAAAGGATGCAAAAGACTATTATATTGATGAGGAAAATCCTTAAAACTTTGGCTTTTAATTAACAGGCTTAGCTTTTAATGTTAGAAATCTGTAGATTAGAGGGATAGAAGTCAAGAATAAATGCTTTTAATATACAAAACATTGTCACAATGCCAGACTGCAATTTTTAATCATATTTTTAGTTTATTTAATTTAAAATATATCTTCTTCATCTCAAATTAGTAGTGTCTTGTCCCTGTATATCATACTTTTTCTGCTAGCAATAGTCATGCTGGTCATCTATCTAACTCCTTTCAGGGAAAAATTTTTGAAATGAAATAATGTGACTTCCAGTACACACTGGAAAATCATATATAATTAATCAGGCCTCATGCCCCTATGTTTTCCATATCTGGTCTCAACTTTTATATACCTAACTCTGTTCTTGAGATTAAGGATGGACAGACAGCCAACAGTGGGAATTTATAGGTGTACAATTTTTTCAAATTACAGCCCAAAAAATTGGTTGACACAAAAACTGCTAAAAAATTTCTTTAAAAGTAGCCCAACTCACAAGAAATTATAGGATCTGGCAGCTCTGCCCTGTGTCTATTTGAAATCTTCCATAATTATTAAAGATACTAATGCTCTCCTCAAATGAATATATTTGATTTAGTTTGTTGTAACATGAATGGCAGGAATTTGAATTAAAGGGAATTATACCATGAGATTTGAAATTCCATATGTTTTGTATACTGCATTTGTTAGAGATTGTCAGTTGTTTGATATCTAGAGAGAAATTCATTATACTAATTTGGAATTAGGGAATTTCCTGTATATTGTGTATATCCACTGTTGCTCAAAAAATAAGCAACAATGAGATTCTTGTGAATAAAACAATTATTATTTTATTGATTTGAATGAAAGTTGAAGAATAACTAAGAGTTATGGCTCTTACATTTTGATAGCCAACTATAGCATCAAGATGTTCAATAGTGATTTTTGTCTAACGGCATGTATGATGACTTTGGACTGCAATGCAGTCTTGACAACAACAATTTATGCTAGCAATGACATTGTTGATCAAGTTTTGTGGTGTTAATTTTCATTCTTGTAGAAGAGCTTGTTTGAAACTTTGAAAAAGAATGGGATAGGATACTGAAACTTATAATCAGTCTTCCTAACATGTTCCATAAATGGTCTATTGCAGGGGTCGGCAACCTGCGGCTCGCGAGCCACATGCGGCTCTTTGGATGTGAAGCTGCGGCTCTTTAGTTCCATACGCAAATATTATTTATTTTATCAAAAAAAAAAAAAAACATTTAAAAATCGTTCTGAATCGATTAATGAGGATTAGGCACTGATTCTATCTCTCAGCCACTTGTACTCGCTTTTCACCGCACCCCTCCCCGTGACCCCGTCCTCGGATGTTTCTATTATCTAATTTGTTGTGAAAAACACTACTTATATATGAATAAATAGATATTTTTTCTTATGAATAAATAGATTAGTTTTTTTAATCAAAAAACTTTATTTATGTGAGTACTATTTATTGTTGGCAAGAAAAAATTTTGTGGCTCTTTAAAAACTTTGAAATTTTGTAAATTGTAATTTTGGCTCTTCCGACTCAAAAGGTTGCCGACCCCTGGTCTATTGGATTCAGGTCTGATGTTCTTGAAGGCCATTGCATGTGAAGAATTGTTTCACTCTGCAGGTATCTCTCAACCAATTGCACTCTGTGAGGTCAAATGTTATCATCCATAAATATTGCATTTGAACACATTACAGTGATAAATACAGTGACATTACATGTGGGTATAGAATTTCATTTTAATACTTATACCTATCAATGAACTACCTGAAAGAAAATGTGAAGCTCAGTGTGGCTGTTTATTGCTATTCTTGCCCATACCATCAACCCACCATCTCTATAATGGTCACTTTCAAAGATATTTGTTACAGGTGTCAAGTCCTGGATTCTCTTCACATCAAAATTTGGCAAGAATCACTCTAAAGACTGAATTGTGACTCATTTCTTTTCCTTATTTAGTAAAGAGTACTGAGACCATTGCAGAGACATGAACAAGTAGTCTCTTTACATACAGTTTACCCTCCAGCAGTTACCCCATGACACAGTTTGTTGAGATAGTCATCTTTCTGTGGTAGCAGAGAAGTTCAAAGCCAGCTGTTGCATTGTCAGTTATCTATGATGCCTTGCACATTGAAGCAATAAGCAGCAATCTGTTGTGGTGGTACACCAGTATATTTTTGTTGTTTTTATTTTATATATGTATATATAAGAATATTCTATTCCCCTTTCTCTTTGTTCTGTTTCTATACTTTCTGGAACTTTCGTCTGAATGTGGGCGGTCAGTGACCCAATTTCGGGACAAAGGAGTGAAGATAGCCCAGAGGGCAAGTGGGGGACGATAAGGACACTTTTGGCTTTGGACCGGAGGAGGAAAGACCGTCGGAGAGAGCGGTCTCGAGTTCGGTGTTGCTTCGGCCAGAAGGGTTACAAAGAACACTAAAGATAGAAATAGCATTGGAAGAGAAAAAGAACTTTGGAAAAGCCGAGATTTAAGAACGAATTTTGGATCCTCGCATGTGCTCCGTCCCCATAGAAGAAAAGAATTCCAAGACGAAATCATCTTGTGGCCACCACCTCAGTCAACCATTCGGGTACCCGTTCCTTACTAGGAATTTCCATTTTTATTCTCCCATTCTATTCTAATTCCTGTCCTTCCTTTCCTCTTCTAGTTATAAGTAGTTTTAAGTTAGTGATTAAGTGTCTCCTTTGTTACGCGAAAGAAGAGTTTAGCTCCGCTGTAAATTAAAAGTCGGTGTTGTTTGTTCCCTTTTGTTTAATTAAAGTGAGGAACAAGGAGGTCGGAATCAACGAACCTTTCCTGTATATATGTTCATACAGTAAAATAAAGCACGTCTTATTGTTTTATATTCCTGTCTCTTTGTGAGAATTCATTCATCACCACGTGCTCACCACAATGGCGTCCGCGACAGGATTCCGACAGTAAAATCTCCTTGTCCTTACGTTATCTGTTGAACTTTCGATTGTACGCGTATTTTAGTCCGTATAAGTTTTTTTTTTTTTGTTATTTTGTGTTTTCTTTTTTCATATATATATATATATCATGGCTACAAACAATCCTGTAGATAGTACGATCCATGGTAACGGATCTAATGACGGTGTTCCGTTAGTTGTAACGGGGTTTTTGGGGATGATTCCCACGTTTTCTAATACTCAAGGTGACTCTGTAAATATTAAACAGTTTTTTTTTTCCGTTGAAAACATTGCCACCCTAGCAGGATGGAATGATAGGGTAAAGATAGCAGTACTACAAGCAAGACTAAAGGGGGAACCTCTTTCTACTTTCTTTTGCCTGTTAGAACAGTATCCTTGTTCGTACGAAGATATTAGACGCGATTTAACGAAGTGTTTTGAAAGAAAGAGAACTGGAGAAAAGAAAGTATTAGACCAACTGCTAAATTTAAAACAAGGTGCGAGCGAATCCGTAACGGACTTTGCCGTGCGGACTAAAACTCTGTTGTCCCGCGCTGTAAAGGATCATGCTAAGATTGACTCATTGCGCGATGATATAATTAAGGAAAGGTTCATTCTAGGTTTGAACGGCAGGATAAGAGGGAATGTATTGCGGCGGTCCCCAAAATCTCTGGAGGAGGCTTTTGAATTTTCGGAAATCGAAGATAAGATCGAATCTGATTGCAATAACCATACCGAACGTAGGGGGGTTTTTACTTTAGTGGAGGAAAACATAAAACCTGTTAACAGCGAGCCAGATAACATATTGGTGTCAAACGTTTGTCATGGTGATAGGATCGACAGACTAGAAAAAAGGGTTGATGCCCTAGCTGAAGCCTTTGAAAAGTTCGCTAGTAGTAGCAAAGACAAGGACCACCGAAATGCGGATATAAAGTTCTATGATTGTGGGCGCCGGGGGAATTTTGCTCGTGATTGTCCAAACCATCGAAGGGCGAATTTAAACTTGTAAAGGAGCGTTATGATAGCCAGTATCGCGCTCCTAGTGTAACACTAAACCTGGCTACGCGCGTCTTTTTTTCTGATAAATACCTCCCACTCATTAAGGGTAGGATGAATAATCTAGACGTAACCCTGCTCATAGATACTGGAGCAGAAAAGTCCTTGATAAGCTCGTTAGTTTTAAAACGTATACCGCCGAATTGCATCAAGAGAGCTAGAGCTAATGAAGAATAACTTGGAATAAGGGGCATAAATGGGGTGGTAACAGAGTGCGAACAACTCGTTAGTGTCACCGTAAGTTATAAAGAGGTAGAACACCACGTAAACATACCGTGTATGCCCTTCCCTGAACCCGCGGAATACGAGGCTATATTAGGGATGGACATCATTAAGGACATCCCGAAAATCACCGAAGATCTCGGCAAATGGATGAATGTTAAGCCGCGTAACGCAATTAACAGCGTCGTCTCTCCAATAGATTGCCTCGCTAACACCCCTATCCAAGTCGAAGGACTTGATGATCTTGGGTCGATTGAGCTAGCAGATTACGACCTTAACATATGCCATACAAAGAGTAATAGGAATTTTGTAGCCGATTTATTGCCGAGGCCTGAAAAGGCTATACATTTTAATGACCTGCACACGCGTGATGTTGTCTCTGTTAATCCTGATCTATGGAAAAAAATTATCAAATCTCAGGAGGAGGATAAGTTATTTAAAAATTTAAAGCACCATTTTTCCAACCAAGCCCATAACCCGGTAGGCGACAACGATAACATTCCACCGGAATTTTCGCTAGAAGGCGATGTTTTGATCCACAAAAAACCAGGGCAGTTTGGTCTCCGTCAATGGAAACAAGTTTGCGTGGGAGAGAGTGTAGTCAAGGAGTGAATATGGGCATTTCATTGTTCCCCCTTGTCGGGTCACATTGGTTTAGAAAAGACTTGCAACCTGATAGATCGATACTACTTCATAAAAAACCTCCGCGCGCACGTAAAACGCATCATCCGTAATTGTAAGGTCTGCCAGAAATATAACCTCCACCGTGGCCGTGCCCCATTTCAGGAGACTGAAGTTGCTAGTTTTCCATTCCAAAAAATAGCGATAGATATCATTGGCCCCCTCCAGAGATCACAGAGCGAAAATCGGTATATTTTTTCAATGGTTGATGTCTACACACGTTTTGCTGAAGCCGTACCAATGAAGGACCAATCGGCGCAAAGTGTAGCCGAGGCCATATTTAATCATATTATTTGTAGATACGGTTGCCCTAGCATGTTAATCTCCGACCGCGGTAGTAATTTTACATCCAAAACATTCCAGGACGTTTGTAATCTACTAGCAATCAAGCATAATGTGACAACAGCTTATCGGCCATGTGCCAACTCCATTTGTGAGCGCTTCAATAAAACCATAGTTGGCACTATGGCCCGCATTTCACAGGGGGATAACCGTAACTGGGATGT
>NW_019384481.1:410987-416677 GCF_000671375.1 Centruroides sculpturatus
TGAAGATAGCCCAGAGGGCAAGTGGGGGACGATAAGGACACTTTTGGCTTTGGACCGGAGGAGGAAAGACCGTCGGAGAGAGCGGTCTCGAGTTCGGTGTTGCTTCGGCCGGAAGGGTTACGAAGAACACTAAAGATAGAAATAGCATTGGAAGAGAAAAAGAACATTGGTAAAGCCGAGACTAAAGGACGAACTTTGGGTCCTCGCATGTGCTCCGTCCCCATAGAAGAAAAGAATCCCAAGACGAAATCATCTAGTGGCCACCACCGCAGTCAACCATTCGGGTACCCGTTCCTTACTAGAAATTTCCATTCTTGTTCTCCCATTCTATTCTAATTCTTGTTCTTCCTTTCCTCTTCTAGTTATAAGTAGTTTTAAGTTAGTAATTAAGTGTCTCCTTTGTTACGCGAAAGAAAAGTTTAGCTCCACTGTGAATCAACAATCGGTGTTGTTTGTTCCCTTTTGTTTAATTAAAGTGAGGAACAAGGAGGTCGGAATCAACGAACCTTTCCTGTATATATGTTCATACAGTAAAATAAAGCACGTCTTATTGTTTTATATTCCTGTCTCTTTGTGAGAATTCATTCATCACCACGTGCTCACCACACTGTCACTGATGTTTCCTTGGGCATCTACATCTGGCTCTTCTGGAAACTGTATGAATAATTGACTACTATCCATAGCCAATACACAATGCTTCAATGACATTAAGCTGTTTTGCCACATAAACTTCTTGATGAGTGGCCACAAGTATTCCTATAATGTGTTTCCTCATCCAGACAGTTCCTTCCAATAATTATTGAAAGAAAAAAAAATTGTTAACATTTAGTTAAAAAATTGCTGGAAGTCAGGTTTTTCGTTGTTTTAATTAAAGTATACCCAGTTTTGAGTGGTAGTTTTCATTATTGAAAGTTTTCCTTTTCATATTTCATGAAACACTCCACATTTGTAATGCTAATCACAAGTTAGAATGAGCTACCATATAAAAGGACATAGTTCCAATGCTCAGGACTACTATTTAAGCAATTTTTTTTATTGTACTTTTGAAATCAGCATAAAATTTTACACCAAACCAAATAATAAATTTGATAAGCTTAACTTTTTTGTTGCTTATTTTTTGAGCAGTAGTGTATTTTAATATAGTTGGGAAAAAGTCAAAAACAAGATGAAATATATTTTGATAATGCATTTATGTTATTTAAATGAAAATTTGCTTTTAATCTGAATACCATCGTCTCTTATAACATCTCACAAAATCAAGATTTTATTATATTTAATTATTATTGTACTGAAAATTAAATATTATAAAGTCTCTGTAAATCCGCACGAAAAATATATAAATTTTCGGTTTAGCGGTAGACCATCACACAGCAGATAGCTAATTACTTCTCTTTATTTAATCACTGTATATGCATTTCGGTCCTATTATATACAGTGATTAAATATATACAGTGATTAAATAAAGAGAAGTAATTAGCTATCTGCTGTGTGATGGTCTACCGCTAAACCGAAAATTTATATATTTTTCGTGCGGATTTACAGAGACTTTATAATATTTATATATAAACAGCAGTCATAAGAAATTTAATTAAAATTATTGTACTGTATTAATTATTATTAAAAGACTGACCTGCCCATAAAATCATCTTTTCCATGATAATCTCTATCCCATACAGAGACTTCTAAAATTTTTGGATGTTCTGCATACATATGCAAATCAAACTGTTCTAACCATTGAGGATTTAGAGTTTTATTGGAATTCTAAAATATAAGTTTCATAATCATTGCATAAACTATAACTTTTGAAAAAATATTTCAAAGTAAATTACAAAGAAACCTACTTTGCTTTTATATTTTTCTGTACCCAATCGGAATTTAACGTATGGGTCACTTAAACCATTTTCATCCATTGGCAATAAATTTTTACCTTCTACTAATACTATTGTCACAACACTATCCCATACTTGAGTTTTTTGCTTCTTAACAGCACTGTCTAAAGAGGAACCCAATCTTGATGATTTGTTGAAATACTAAAAACAAAAATGGTAAATTTGAATTCAACATTAATGCATCTATTATATGTTTATTTCCATTTTTGCACTGCATTAAATAATGTTATATATAAGTTTTAATACCAACATGAATACTGGCTTAATATGTAAATAAATCACACCATCAACACCAATAACCAGCAAAGCAAACAAAAATTTTTACTATAACTTACAGTTACAGTAAAAATTTTTATTCACTTTGCTAGTTATTGCTGTCAATGGTGTGATTTATATCAGTTTTATTTTGTATTATTTATATATTTTTCTTACTCATCCTTATATTACTAGACTTATTTCATATTTCAATATATAAGATAAATATAATTATAAGAGAATTTTATTTAAATATACGCACATTTATAAACAATAACACAGCTTTGGCATATATTAATAAAAAGATAACATTTGTTCTATTAAGATATAAAAGCATTGATCTTAAATCATAAAAAATCAATACCAAAACTTCTGGAGTCAGAATATTATATTAATCCATCAGCTAAATTATTTGGAAATCACTTAATATATAGTTGCATGCTGTTAATCATACTTGCATGGATAATTTGGCATTTAGCATAGTTAATTCAAGTCAAGTTTTTAAAACAAAAATAATTTTAGCCAATTAACTTCATTAAAAATGTTCATGTTTTTCTATTTAACCTTTTTTTTCTTTTTTTATTATTTTTCTCTTTTTCCGGAAATTGAAAAAATAGGTTTGATAAATGTGAATATTTAACTTTAAAGATGTAAATATCAACAAAATTTGAAGAGAAACAGAAAAGATTAAGAAATTTAGATAATCAAGATTCAATTGATGAAAAAATGAATTTAAAAACAAAATATTTTTTCACAGAAGAGATGAAAGAGATAATACATGTGACAATTGATGGCCAAGGCAATTAAGGCATCCACCACCATTCTGAAAACCCAGGATTGATTCCAGCAGGTCAAAAAATCCAAGGAATTTTTCAGAGAGTAAGCTGTCCTGGATATATTGAGCTCTAGCCCTCCCCATCTGATCACTCCATTGTAAACCAGCCAAACTCATAATGGGCTTCAAAAAAAGCCCTCTTAGTGCCCACAGGGTAGAAACAGAGGAAAAAAGATAATAGTATTTTTGATTTCACAACTAAAATGGAAACATGAAAAGTTAAACAAAATACTTTCCAATTTCATTTTCTAAAATTATTAAATCTAAATTCAATGATATTAAAAGCAGCTTCTGACTTAGTGCTTAAATATCTAAATACCAGTAATATAAATGCTGCAGAAATTTAATCAGAAATATCTAGTTTTAAAAACCATGCAATTTCAATAATTTGGGATACTAAAGCAGCTACATCTTTTAAAAATAAATCTTGAATACAATTTAATTCAATTGTACTTTAACTTGGAAGTTGTATTAAGAATATTTTTAACATTACCAGTCATTGTAGCTATTGGTGTAACTCTCAGCAAATTTAAAATAATTAAAATTTATCTGAGATCTTCACTTGGTCAAGAAAAATTGTTAAATATACTGTAACCATTCTATTCTATGTGAACACTAATTAAATAATCAATTAGATTTTAAAAAATTATTGATCTTCATTCATTAAAAGAAAAAAAATTTTAATTATAAAAAATGCCTGAAATTGGTGAAATATTTTTTACATTAATTACACTATTTCTATTTATTATTCTGACTGAATTATCAATAAAGATTTTTTTTGTTTTTTCAACTTTTCAAGTACAAATCAATATCTATGGTTTTATTTTCCTGGATATAAAAATAAAACTACTATTAAAAGTTACTATAACAGTTATAGTGCTATGATTTAAAATAGTTACCTTAAAATTAATTATAAAAAAGTGCACATTTATATTTAATTTTGCATTGAAATTTGGGGGTGTGCATTTATGTTTTTGCCTCAGATGAAGAAATTTCTAAGCACTGTTCTGATGTTTGAACAAAAAGATCCCTCAAAAAAAATTAGTTAAATACATGTAACTTCCATGGATTTAGACAAAAATCATAATCTGAAAGATTTACACAGCAAAATGAAAACGTGATAATATATAAAAAACTTTTATTTAAATTTATTAAAACTGAATGAACAAATTATCAAAAGTTGAACAGTTGTTATTTACTATACAAGAAAGAAATATTTTTCTATTCAAGGAATATCCTATAATTACATGAATATAAAAATGTTGTTACAGTACTAAAATAATACCTTGTTACAACATGCTGCAGTTCACTTCTGAGAATATTTATCTACTTTTTGATGTTTTTTAAACAAAATATTATACTGTAATACATGTTTAAAATGAAAATATGAAAAAAAAAAAATGCTAAAGGGATTGGCACCAAAGTTAAAAATATAAAGTTATCTTTAATTTTTTATATGTAGATAAGTTATTTAAAATATTATAATATTAATTTTATTATAATTTACATTTTACTGTACAATACTCTGGCAGACAACCAATTTTACTACAGAAGTCTTTTTACAGACATGAAAGTAAAAAACTTGACAAAATTTAATCATTTGAATCTTATTTAATATATTTGATTATAATGGTCATTCAGAATGAAGTAAATTATCATCATATATCAGATTATTTGGTAATAGTTATAGATTAATTTTAATAATTATTCAATATAATAATTAATACTGAGAGGGTGTTAGATTAGAAAAATGTTATTCTCATTACTTATACTGTATCATTTATATAAGATATAGTTTAATAGTTTTCTGACAACCAGCCATTTTTCCAACAGTAATTAGTAAGTCCTCATTTATTATTTTCTATTAACAAAAAGATTAAGCTAACTGTGAATTAAAGCAAGAATCTATAAAAAGATAAGATAAAATATAGAAAATAAATCAGAAATTACAATTGCTATAAAGGCAAATTTCATTACAAGACAAGTTGAAACTTCTGAAATTCTGATTAAATGACACTTGTTAGACATATTTTTATTCAAAATTATTACAAAAATTTAGTTGATAACAGTTCATTGATATTATTTGGTAGTATTTGATTTCATAAACTAAAAGACTTAATTGTTAAGTCAGAATATACATTTGCCAAGTGATGCTATTTGATGTCACTCACTAAATGATTTCAATTGACACCAATTAACATCATGTATTCAGAATTTTAAAATGTGGAAACATTGCAAGGCCTGCTTAATAACAAGATTGCTTCGTATAATTTCCATTATAATTACAAGATTGCTTCATATAATTTCCATTATTTAACATTCTCTTCTACAAAGTAAATGATTACAAAGAACTTATCATTTGTTATCATTTAATATCATTTCCTACCAATTTGCAAATCATTTAAAATCATTTACTAATAGTAAATGATTTTAAATGATATTTTTACTAAAATACAAGATACCATCACATCAGTATAACAAATATAAATTTGAAAATTTTATACATTTTACAATCAATAAATTCATTATTTAACTATTGTAATAGATACAGTGGTACCTCAGGTTACGAACGCCCCAGCATACGAAATTTTCAGGATACGACATGAAATTCGAACATATTTTTGCTCCACGATACGAACAAAAACTCACCATACGACGTTACATTAGTTCGCATTTTTCATTTGTTTTTCTTACTACAGTTATTTTTTTAA
>NW_019384481.1:417250-457261 GCF_000671375.1 Centruroides sculpturatus
ATAATATAATATTATATATAATATAGTATAATATAAAATTACATAATATATATTTTATATTTGAACAGCTCTCTCAAATGGTCAGCTTTGAGTAAACTAAAATTCTAATATAGACAGCATAAAAGCATGAATGTATAATATAATTTGTGTTTGTGTACTTTTGTATGCATGCATGTATGTATATATAAAATCATACTATACATTTGAGTTTTATTAATTCATATTTATTATTAAAAATTTAATAATTTAGTAAGAATTCTGAGATGCAAAATATATTTGTTCTTAAATGAGAATTGAATCCATGTTCTTCAATCAACATTGTGTCTGCTTGAATTTAGAGATCTTAATGATTTGTTGTATGTGCTGATGTGCAAATCAACCTCAAGATTTTCAGCTTAAAATTCTGATTTAGACTTAGACTTGCTGTAAAATTGGCTCACAAACAGTAACTTAGTCTAGAACTTTAGTATGGATAAGGTATAAAGTAGCCTATGACAAAAATGTTTAATAAGACCACACCATTCACTGAGATAATAACCATAATATCATTTATTATACAGTATTCTGAAAATATGGAATGTAATTATAGGGCAAACATTTTCTTATATAGGCCTATAAGTAAATTAATGATAGTTATTTACCTGTTATTAACTATATCATTAAAAATTTAATGTAATTTAATTTTATTAAGATTGAACTATAATTCTGTTTATGTAAAATGGTGTTAATTATGTATTAGATACTAAGCTAAACAATCGGGCTATTATATTGGTATGCATGTATGTATGTATGTATGTATGTATGTATGTATGTATGTATGTATTAGATACTATAATAATAACTGTTCTTGCTGCAATATGCCAAAACTGGAGACTCGAAAATCATAGTTTTTATGAATGTGTAGTGCTAGGCACTCGTTTATATTGTAACTTATTTTTTGTTTTGTTTTTTTTTTTTTGCTGTATTTTTTTATTTATTGTGTCGGGTTTTACTATTTTTGTAACGCAAGGTTGTCATTTTCCCTTCTGGTCGCACACCACCTTTGGGCGGTAGTCGGTGGACTGCTGATTGGCTGTGAGATGGCCGCATGATAGGGGAGGCAGGAGATTAGAACATAGGAGGATATAAAAGAAGTGACCCCACAACTAGTTTCACCTTTTTTTTCCTTGGGGCCTTCATGGACTGTCCTCCTAAAGAGGAAACAGAAGAAGACAAAGGACGAGGAGAAGGGAGGTAAGGGGTCACTACCTGCTAATGATAAACTGTCGGGATTAATCGTATTGGAAGAAGGAAGGAATTGAATTCCATTGGAGCATTGAAGATACGAGGAGCGTGAATTCGAAGTGTAGACAAAGGAACGTCGCTTGTTAGTAACCAGTGATACATTAATTCGAGGTTAAGAACATTTTCCCCACGTGGTCATCACCCTCCATTGTTATCAATCATCAAGGATACGGCCTTATGCAAAATATTGTTCAAGCAGACCAACAATTTTTGATTTCTCCTTGTAAAAAAACTTGTAATTCTCTTATTATCTGTACTAGTGAATAACGGGCCAGTCATTTGTAATAATCGGATATTAATTACCCTTGTATATTCTGTTACATCTCATGGCCAACGTGGCCACGACCACATGTATGCGAGCATTATCTGACATAAAATCAAGTGTTTTTTATTGAGGTGTGTTGTGTGTGAGGTCCTCATTTGCTTTCTCTTACCCCACTCAACACCTGGTGTATTTCGGTGCCTGCTAAGGTCTACAAATGTTAACTGTATAATAATTATAGAGATAAGTATCTACCTAATTTAGAAAAAATAAGGTGAAATATTCAATCTTAGTACAATACACACATAGTTGTGAAAATGTGTATAATTAGATAATTAACTACTAAAATCTTAAGCTATCTTGATAAGAACTTTATAGTATTTCATGTCTACTGGTAAACACAACCAAAATTAATCATCTAAAAAATATGAATGGTTTATATGGCATATGATACCATGATACCTACTGATACATAAGGTGTATGATAACAAAACACTTTAATACCAATAAGTCTGCTTTTCTTTGCCATTTAAATTAGTAATAACTAGTTGGTACATCAAGTTTTGGAAATAATTTTCATTTAGACTGAATTTTTTACTATTATATTAATCTCTGTATTAAACAAGTTAAATAAGTTCAAAAGTTATAGTTGGAAATATTTGTGGAAAACTAGTGGAATTACAATGAGGTATAGCAATTGTTAGGAATATTATTCCACTCATTTGTCACTTTAGCTGGTGAGTATAAAATGCAAAAAT
This sequence comes from Centruroides sculpturatus, assembly GCF_000671375.1. Classification (NCBI taxonomy): domain Eukaryota; kingdom Metazoa; phylum Arthropoda; class Arachnida; order Scorpiones; family Buthidae; genus Centruroides; species Centruroides sculpturatus. The sequence continues at coordinate 419,555 of NW_019384481.1, forward strand.
GTGTTTACATTTTATACCCACCATATTAGTTGAATCCTAATTTTGGAAAATTTTTTTAGGCTTTGATGACTGACTTATATGCTGGCATTTATAGTATATTCTTTTTATTATGACATACACATTGACTTAAACTGTGGTTAATATTAATCAATTTACAGAAAGTTAAATGTTAAATCTTTACTAGAAATAATAAATAACCTTATAATAATTCAGTTTACATACTGAAGTCATAAATAATCAGTTTACTAAAAACAATTACAACAAGAAAATAATATTAATATAAATTAATTAATAATAAGTATAAAAATGATTCTAAAAATTTATATATCAATATGAAAAGTCATATTGATATATAAATTAGAAAAAATAAGTTAGAAAAAATATATTATACATAACAAATTTAACAAAATTATAAAAACTAATTGTCATAATAAAGAAACTTTAAATATAAATAAAATTTTTTGTTAAGGAAATGTTAAAGTTAAAATGACATTATCCAGTTAATGGATTTTAAGAAGAGCTGCCAATTATGGCCATTAATATCATGATATAGCATAATGGATTTAGAGACTGGAAGAAGCACTTAAATTGTATTTATTTCTTAATTATACTAGAAGAATTTCAAAGTCATTTAAATATAAAGAAAAAAGTAATGAATTATTTATGCATGTGTAAAATATTAAAATGCACATTCTTCTGTGTCTTAATGCAATTATCATAATTTAAAACAAATATAGCTATAAAATATAAGATTAATTATTTTTTTTGAGTAAATCTTAATTTATTTTAAAGTATCTAAAATATTTTTTGAAGTTTATTTTACATACGAAAAATTGTATTCATTCTTCTTTTAAATATTGCATATGTAAGTATGATTATATGTTATATAATTTCTACATTGCTTAAAAAAAAATAAATAAAATCTACTGATGTTTAAATTGATATTTTATAAATAAATATGCTACTATCTATTTTATAACAAGAATTATGAAAATTTTAAATGACTGATGTTTATTGAAATTATATATATTTAATTAATAGATGTAGGGAGAAAGCATGAACCAGACAAAGACACTTAATGATATTGACAGCCTCAAAGCTCTAGTGAGACTTCATTCTCTTCTCCCTTACATAATAAACAAGCAAACTACAATAAATAATTGCAACTGATCCCAATGTTCATGCAGTTACAGGAAGACATAATATGTTGCTTTTGAAGGTGCATTTTAGTCAGAACTGCTTCTAATGAACACAACTACAGACCCACCATAGACAACCATAAGTTATCAGGAATAAAGCACCATGTTATCCAGTTTATATCAATATAATATATTTTTTATAACAGCAGAAAAAAATTATAATTATGTATTTTTATAAGATTTAAGAACATTTCTAAAGTGCTTTCTTGTAGTCAGATATTCAAATACAGTATAAATTAAGAAAACTTGCAATTTATTCCAAATTTATTTTTCTTTATAAAAATTATATATATAATGTGTTTAGTTTTTTATTTTTTGTTATTGTTCAAATATAACAACAACAGAATAAAATGCAATTAGAACAAATATTAAGGAAATAACAAAAACTGAAGTTTTCATCTGGATTACTCACAATTAAAATTATGTAAATACTATCATGATCATTTTACTAAAGATCTCAAATTTTTAAATTATTTTTTATTTATTAAAAAATACTGTTAATAAAGATAGAATAAAAAGTCCTTAATGTGAAAAATCAAAGTATTGATCTTAATGCCCATGCAAAAAAGAAATTAAAACAAGACAGAAAAATGTGTTTAGCTCTGGGATCCAAACTTAGATCTATTGATAATATATTGAATGCTGTATAATATTGTATCTTAAAGTATGGTAAACATGTTCTTGTAATTATCTTAAAATATAATTCAATTTGGCAAACAAGCAAGTAGAGAAAAACAATTTTAAAATTTGAAAATAAATAGGCTACTATTTTTGAATTGGTAATGAGTTTTATATATTCTAAAAACAAACAAATGAAAAACTTTGTCACAGAAAATATTACTTCCACTTTAATTTTATGCCTTTCTCTAATTTTGAATTATTAAATTTTATTATCATTGATTAATATTAATTTGCATTATTAAAGTATGTGAAACACTATATCTATTTATTATTACTTATAAATNTAATTTACCTGATAAGACAGACCTCAGAAAAATACTTTATGAGGCATAAAGCTGTCTATAATGAAAATTAATTAACTAAGGATTTTTTTGCCCTGCCAGAGGGTGGCCGAGTTATCCAGACTGCCGGGTTATCGAGTGCCAAGTTTTCAAGACTCTACTGTAGAAAAAATATTAAGGAAATAACAAAAACTAAAGTTTTCATCTGGATTACTCACAATTAAAATTATGTACATACTATCATGATCATTTTACTAAAGATCTCAAATTTTTTAATTATTTTTTGTTTATTAAAAAATACTGTTAATAAAGATAGAATAAAAAGTTCTTAATGTGAAAAATCAAAGTATTGATCTTAATGCCTATGCAAAAATGAAATTAAAACAAGACAGAAAAATGTGTTTAGCTCTGGGATCCAAACTTAGATCTATTGATAATATATTGAATGCTATAATATTGTATCTTAAAGTATGGTAAACGTGTTCTTGTAATTATCTTAAAATATAATTCAATTTGGCAAACAAGCAAGTAGAGAAAAACAATTTTAAAATTTGAAAATAAATAGGCTACTATTTTTGAATTGGTAATGAGTTTTATATATTCTAAAAACAAACAAATGAAAAACTTTGTCACAGAAAATATTACTTCCACTTTAATTTTATGCCTTTCTCTAATTTTGAATTATTAAATTTTATTATCATTGATTAATATTAATTTGCATTATTAAAGTATGTGAAACACTATATCTATTTATTATTACTTATAAATTATAACAAATAATTTTAATTTAATTTTCCTGGAAATAATTGAACAGATTTGTATAAACATTTTTTAAAATTTTACAAATGCTATTATTTTTAAAAAAGTATTTACTTTAATTATTATTAAATATCTTAACAGAAATATATCAGATATTTTAATTGATTTATAATCTTTAATGTAAGCTAGTTTATTAATACTTTAAGAAATTTGTAATTATAGCAATTGCACAAAAAGTAAAAATTATAATATTAATAGAAATATTAAGGAACAGTTAAGAATAGAAATATTAAGGAAAGTTTGTAATCTGAACAGAAAGAAAAACAATCTAAAAAGTTTTGAAATATTGTTTATGGAAATGTTCTTAATTATCAATATATTTTTAAAATGTTTAACACATTTAAAAAATAAAGTAATAAAGTTTAATAAAGTAGTTAAAATTAAAAAAACTTCTCATGTAATTCAAAACAACCTAACATATCATAAAATGAAGAAAAAGGTTAGATAATCTAATCTTAATTTTTTTCTTTATTTCTTTATTGATTATTCTGATTTATTAATACTGTATTCACTTCATGTTTCTAATAAAGAGAACTAATTTAGATGTTAAAAATTAAAACAATCAATTATTTAACTAATATCATAATTTTTTATAATGAGAATTTTAAAAATATGAAGCAATTGCATAGTCTTGGATAATAAAATATTGATTTCATTACTGATTACAGCTAATATTAAAAATTTGCATTCTAAAATAACTGTCATCATCTTATCAAAATCTTAACAAATTTGTTATCTAATGACAATACCGTAGTTGAAATATAACGTATATACATATGACATCAGATATAAAATATAATAATTTTTAAGTTATTAAAAATATAAAAACTGGAAATATAAAATTAAAATTTTATTTTAATTTTATATTTTTATTTTATATGTCTATAATATGCTTTTTTTAATACAAAGAATTTATTTATCAATCAATATATCAAACAACATAAACAATGAAGCTACAATAGTTATTACTAGTTTTCTTTACTAGCTTCAAACAAAAAACTGATTGTAGTAGTAGTATAATTTCTTTCATTCATTATCTTTGCATTATGAAAAACTATGCAATATACTACATATATTTATTATTATTTATAAAATACAACAACAAATAATTTTAATTTAATTGTTCTGTAATAATTAAACTTATTCAATAGTTTAGCTTTTAACTTCTTTTTCTATTTATGTAATGAACTGCTTAAAATTATATCTTTTATTTCAATATATATTACAAGCATCATTCAAAAAGTAATGCACCATAATTTATATCTGTGAAACAAAGACTGCAATGTGATTCCCCTTTTGAGAAGTTTACCTAGAAGCTTTTGATAACATGGAAAATTTCAAGACCACTGTGGCTCCATTGAAAAATGGAAAATATCAGCGAAGTACATTCCAAGCAGCATGTGGTGATAAAATTCCTTGTTGCTGAAGGAAAACTGTTGGAAACATTCACAAGCAATTGTGTGGTGTCTATGGTACTGCAGCTATGGTCAACCGAAGCACCATCAGTCATTGGGCAAAATGTGCAAAGTCAATGACAATAGGAATGGCAGATCTCTGTATTTGGTGCAAAGTGATTGTCCCACTACAGCTATCACAGCAACCATGATGCGGTGCATCAATGAAATGATTCAGGAGGAATGACACTTTACAGTCGAACAGCTGAAAGAATGATTGTGAATTAGTGCTAAGAGTGTTCAGCAAATCATCTGTGAACTTGGGTATGCCAAAGTGTATTCATGATGGGTCCCATCATGAAGCAACTCACAATTGACCAAAAAGCAGTAAGGAAAAACATTGCATCGTAACTCTTGCAATGCTATGAGTCTGATGGCAATGAGTTCTTGGCTATCATTGTTATTGGAGATGAAACATGGATGCACCACTTTAAACCTGAAACAAAGCGACAATCACTGGAATAACACCATCCACATTCACCATGAAAGAAAAAAAAGTCATTCCTTCAGCAAGAAAGGTTATGATCACTGTTTTAGGTCATTCACAGTGTCATTTTGGTGGATGTCATGCCTAAAGGATCACCATTAACTCAGAGGCTTATGTTGCTACACATTAAAGGCTGAAGAAGCATTATCAAGATATCAGGCATGAAGAGAATCCATGCAAATTGCTTCTACAGCATGACAAGGTGAGGCTACACACAAGTCTGGAGACTCATGAGGTGATCACAAAACTAGGTTTTACAGTATTGCTGCATCCACCATACATTTCTGATTTAGTGTTGTCAGATTTTTACCTTTTTGGTCCTGCCATAATGATAACAATAAAAGTGCTCAGCAAATAAACACATAAAAATAAAACACGTTAATTTGTTGCTGAGAAAATATATAATTGTTTTCAATTATATATTTTTTCAGCAACAAATTAAGGTGTTTTATTTTTATTATATTACCTTTTTGGTCCTTTGAAAAATTGTCTTTGTGGGATAAAGTTCCAGTCAGATGAAGATGTTGTCAATACTCTGAGGAAGTGGTTGCATGCACATGATCAGGACTGGTAGCAAGTCAGCATATATGTCCTCCCTCAATGCTGGTATATGGCCAAAGACAAGGACAGAGACTTTGTTGAAAAATAACAAATAGCTGAAGGTAACAGCTAGGATATGCCCAAGTTTCACAGTTGTATGTTTCATACTAGCAGCGAAATAAATTCTAGTGCATTACTTTTTGAATGAACCTTGTATTAGTGTAAATATTTTATAATGCCAATAATTACATTTTTGTTACAAAGTTTCATTATTTCATAAAATTACCAATAAAAAGTTATACTACATATATAAATCTTTTCAAAGTCATTTCACATGAAGATTATTTATCAAATAATATATAATAATTAGATAATAATAAATCACTGGTTTAACTAAAAAGCTGAATAAATTCTTTAATGATTAAAGCAAATTGTTGAACAAATAATGTATGAAGTATAACAAAACAATTAAATATTCAATAAATATTTTCATCAGTTAAAGTTTGGTTAGTATTTTCTTCTAAAATTAGTAAATTTTAAATAAATTTTATTATACAATTTAAAAAATAATGTTAATATATTCTGATAATACATTTTTAAATATAATTAAAAATACATACTTGATGTAAATGATGTTTACTCATTATTTTAAACTGTTTAATTTTTAAAAATTTAATAATTAAGACAGGATTTAGCAATCCACTTGTCACTGAAATGATTTGAATAAAAATATGTGTAATTTTTCATGCAGACAAGAATTGAGTAATAGTATCAAAGTTCAAAGAATTCATTATACCCTAAAAAAAGCTTATCAATAGTAACAAGTGAAACATTTAATACTTACAGATAATTTATACTGTATCATATGGAATAGGTTTTTATTTCTCAATTACAGAATATTTTTAGAATATTGCTAATGTTTCCTGAACTAATTCTCCATTTAATATATAAAAATACAGGAAATTCAATTTCTAAGAAAATTTGTTTCTGAATAGAATGGAACTACATTATTTTTTTATAATAGAAGATTTATTTACAAATGCAATTTCTGAAAAAAAAACAGAAAAAAAATTGGTCAAACTTGAAAGAGAGTTTTGTGTGACTTTGAAATATGATAACATTAACTTGTGGTTCAGATAATTTATTCCAAGTTTGGTCTGCATTTATCTATCTAATATATTTCTTATATAAATAAACAACTTTTAAAGATGATTTATAAAGTCAAAATATATATTATCTTTTTAATCAATAGGCTATAAAATGAAGTATAATCACAAAATAATTTAAAATTCTATCAGTGCCATATTGTATTGTATATTATATTTTGTTTTACATAATAAATTTATAATATTCAGCCAAATCTAACAGGATAAAATTTCATTACGTTATAAATTTTTATTTTGTAGCTTGCATATTTTTGTCATTACAATTATACAGTGATATAAATAATGTTTCTTCAATTATAAGAAAAGAAATATTTAGCATAATCTGGTAAATAAAATATACTGAAATTTAACTAGCCTTAAATAATGAAAAAAATGTATAACTTAATTAAATTATAACATTTAGCTGTTTAATTTTATTTTTATTTATTTAGTACAAGGGAAAGCCCTGTATGTACTTTAGCTGTTTAATTAATTTACTTAAAAATACTTTAATACATGATTCATACTTTCCATTTTCCCGGATTATAACATTAGAATAAACAGAATAATACAACAGAAGTGCAAAAGCTTTTAAGTAACGTCACACAATAGGGAAACAGAGTGTATGAAATGAATTACCTAAATTTTATTAAATTAAACTAATTAGCTAAAACATAACAAATAAAATCAATAATTAATTAAATTATAAGAAGAATCTGAAACATAGCAGGTTAAAGATAATAACACCTATAATTGATTAAGGGAATTTAACAAAATAGCTAAAACACATTAAAATCAATAACTGATTAATTACTGTGTTTCCGTTTAATGAGATTAAATAAATGTTTATAATTGATTAGTTAAACTATAATATTTAAATAAATTAAACATAATTATGTAATTATGTTAACAATTCCTAATATAAATAGAATAAATATAATAAAATAATTTTAAAAGATTTGTATAACATAAAATTACATAACACCAATAAATAATAATAATATAAAGTATAAACAATCTAAATAAATACATATAATTACATAACATAAATTTAACAATTTATTAAAATTATATAAGTTGACACTTTTACTAATCAATTCCATATTAATTCAAATTTTTTACTCCATATCACAGCTGTCAATATACCTGTTCTTTTTCTTCTTGAGTTCTTGGAATGAGCGTGAATGCTAACATTAAATAGCCACATGACTTATCATCATCAGATTTCCCCGATTCCGTCAGATGTAACGTTACATCTGTAGTTCTAAAAAAACATATTTAATTTCTCAATATACCAGCATTATTTAAATAACCACTAAAATACTGTAAATTTTACATGCAAGAACTTTTTTTACTCACTTATTTAATTCTAATTTAGTAAGATCAAATTCTGCAGCTCCCATAAAATCGTCGGATAAACCAAAATCGTAATCGTAGACGCGAATGAGAAGGGGTTGGAAGACATCCTCAACAGGAAGATGAAAAAATTCATCCCAAAAAGGTTCTAAAGTTTTTGGAATTGTTCTACTTTTATACAATTGTCTTCCTCCTATTTTGAATTTTACGTACGGATCGCTAGTGCCTGAAACAAATAAAAAAACAAATTGTTAAAAGAAATTTTTCTGTATATATTCTATTTCCCCGTCTCATAATTTAAAAGTATACTATTGGGATAACAGGCTATATAATATATTATTTTGAAAACATTGCCGTTTTTTTTATATCGATTAGACTAAACGCGTTATAAAATTATATTCTGCACAACTATTATTTCGATTATATTTTATTATTAATTAACCCCGTTTGGTAACATAAAAATGTCATTTGTAAATAAATGAAATGCCATATCCATTCTCTATCCGACTATTATATGTACAGTAGTTGTTTAAATAAAAAAAATAAATTATGACATTATCCAGTGGCGGATTACTAGGGGCCTCGTCGTCTCGAGGAGCCTCAAAAATTACATAGCAAAAAGATAATATGCCTCTAAAAATTTAGAGAACGTTTAAAAAGTGTATATTACAAAAACTTGTTATTATTTAAAGTATTTTGTCTTTTTAATATTAAAAGAAAACACTTTTACATAAAGGCATTTATAACAAAATTGTGTCTGGGGCGTCAACGGAAAATAATCCGCTACTGACATTATCATCATTAATTAAAAAATTAAAATAGTAAATGTTAACCTATCTAGACGATAAAACTCAATTTTTTTTTTCTTGAGACATACCACAAGCATCTTTAGCTAAAAGATCTTTGCCGGCCCGGAGATGAATATCCAATTGAAAAAAGGCATGTTGACGAAGAGCACCAAATTTCTGTCTGCTCAAAGCACTGTTCTAGAAGGAAATAAAAAAAAGCTTCCTTTATATTTATCTAGTTTAAAAAAAATTAAAAGAATAAAAAGAAAAATTATTCGTGTTAAAATCGATTTCATGTTGAATGCTGAAGGTAATGAAGCATTCAACAAATCTCATATATTTTATGGCACAGAGAGCAAAACCTTTCGATCACTTTCGATTTTAGTAAAATAAATTTTAGTGACTTTTAGCAGAAAAAAAAATTCGGTAGTTGCAGATATATCGATTTAATCCCTAATCGATATCAATTGTTTTTTTCGGAAATGAAATCCTGCAGATTTTCTCAGCTAATTAATAAGATTACATCGAATTTCAGAATATATCCGGGTAAAAATTATTGGTTATGTGCGAAAATCAGGCTTTTTTTTTTTTTTTAACCATTTTATGCGAATTTTCTCTCCAATACACGCAATAAATTCATTAAGACGAGGTTGACGAAAATACCACGCAAGTAAATTCAGCTTACGCAAATCGCCAGGTAACAAAATTCCGATTACGAAATAGAATTTTTTAATTTAAAATACATTTCTTTACATTATTGGTGAACATGGTCATTTATAAGATAGTATCGATGTTATATAAAATTAAATAGACTAAAAGAAACGAATAATCGTATTTCTAAACTTGTACTGCTTCAATTCCCTTAATAAAATAACTTGGTTTCGAAAGTAAACAATTCTTTGCGTTCTATAATTAGTTCGTAAACGTGCAGCTGTTTCGTACTTTTCTACAAGACATTTACACATTTTTTCCCCCGCATTTTATAAATTAATGTTTATCTTTTGAAATGCCAAGGGTAAAATTTTATTAAAAATTTGGCAAAATCTTATATTTTCAAGTCCCGTGTCCTATATCTTAGCTTTAAAACGTTAGGATATTAAACTATATTCTATAATAAAAAACAGTATAAAATCTATCTTGGATCACATCTATGAATTTAAGTATTATTGTCACGATCTAGGTTACATTTTCACAACTACGTGACGATTTTTTGTACATGAAATTCCTTTTTTTTTCTTCTTGCATTTAACTTCGAACAGCTTTAAATCATAAATAAATAAACATGGAAATTTGCATGATATTCTTCATAAATTTTGATCGATATCAAATTATTTCTTATAACAGAACTTATTAATATTATTGATAGATTTCAAACAATTCATTCGTGCATTTGATAATATAAAAATAAATGTATAATTTTTAACTTATGAAATATATTACGAAATTCAGTATTAAAATAAATAAATAAATATAAACTCTTATTTCACAAATTTCAATACTGGAAACAGCTGATTTATTTCAAGGTAAAAATGACTCATGAAATATTGCGTGCAGAATTTTATTTGCAGTCTTAACCAAAAGAAGAACTCTACAATAATATAAGCTTCCAATTGTGCTGAAGTTTCAGTAAAATGAATTGATAAAAGTAGTAAAACACGTAATGACCTACTTAATATTTTTAAAAATCCAGCAACGAGTTGCATAACTTTCCCGGCAAGAGTTAAAATTGTGTGTGGCGCCATATATTACGAGATTTTATTTAAAAACATTTTATATTTATTAATTATTATAAAATAGCTAAAAGCTTAAATTTAAGGGTAGAGATGAGTTTTATTTAAATGCTAATAACGAGTAAAATTTTCATTGAGTCCGATTCCACTCGAGATACGACACGTGACCTCCTCTATCTCCCCATCCTCTCGACCTTTAACCTCCAAAATTTAATATCATCAATGCCTCTAATTTAATAGCATCAATAGCATCTAATACACAAACCTCCCTCCAAAATTTCAAAAATTTTTGACAAAAGACAGGAGTTAAGCTTCAAAATGGGTGAACAAAATCGTGTACACACTAACATCCATATATACAGAAAAAAGAACTCCCAATTTTTCTGCATTTCTCGACGTTAAGTCCTCTACATCCAAAACGTAAAAATCTTGGGGATTTTTTGACCGATCGCCATACTTTCCCTCCGTTATATAATGTTAAACATATATAACAGCCAGGAAAATAAAATTTATCAAATAAAACAAAACACAAATTTAATTGTTAAAGTAAGAATTATCCGATTATTTTTAAAAGGTTAATCAAAAAGTTCTGTGACGTAATGTGACAAATTCAATAAAAGGAAATTTACTTTTAACTTCTGAATGATATCGACAGATATTTATTGACAGTCGATTCAATAGCTAAAAGCTGTTCATGAACATTTCATGTAATATTACGAAAGTCCCTCGAAGCGTCGATAATTCGATTGATTCGAGTATTTTCCTTTTACGATCACATAAAACCGGGATAACTAAACGTTAAGAACATCTGAATGTTGGAAATGTTGGAAACATTTTAAATATCAATTTTAATAAATCAAAGTTGTGACGTTACATAACGCATTCTAAATAATACTTACATAAATACCTATATTTGAATATTCTAATATGAATATCATTATTTGTAAATGAAAGAATATTGATTAACAAATGATAGGTTGAATTTCTTAAAATGAATGGTTAGATAGATATTAATGTTACGGATGCAGCAGCAATTGAAGAAGTGATATTAATTTTTCTATTTTTAAACCCAATAGAAAAATGTACAGAATTAATCATTGTTTAAATTTAATTAAATAATAGAACAAAGTTACAAAGTTAAAAAAAAAACAGATAAAAAATATGAACAATTTTGCATTTCTTTGCAATTTCATAACAATTTTATTACTTTGATTAAATTTTACGAATTCCAAATATTTCGGGACTGAAAAATTAAATTAAAATAACATTATTTTAAAACTTATACGAAAAAAAGTTTAAATGCAACTTTTAGTAATAAATAACTCCAATAAAAATAAGAAAAATAAAAAAAATGTAAAATCGTATGAGAATAATATTATTCTTAAAAAGTGAAAATATAGTGTCTATGAAATTGTTCGTTTTTCAAATTTAACGAAATGAAAATTACAAAAAAAAACTATACACTTTTAATATTAACAAAATGAGATATGTATAAAATTATCCATTTTTATTGTTATATACTACCATTGAGTCTCGCATGACTAAAATACAAACTATCATATATAAAAATTTATTCCTAACCTAATAAGTGTAATGAAAATGTATGTTGTAAAGAAAAAGAAAAGAGAATGAAATGCACAAAAACACGAATTTTCAATAATCTTAATGAAGATAGAAAAGATAAACGAATAATGGTTTTAATTCCCCTCCGTTACTTAAATTTTTGTTAGTAAAGTACTTGTATATGACGATGAAACGAAGGTATAGCCAAGGGTCCAAATCTTTTTTTCATGTATCCTCCTTTTAAGAAAAAATTTTTCCGTCGACCCCCTTCAATATTATAACTCCGTATTAAAGACTTTATTCAAAAAATGTTACTGAACATTTTTATCTTATTTTTCTTAACTTAAGAATATGTCCTGTAAGTTTATAACAGGAATTTCGAAACGCTCTGTATATGCAACAGCCTTTATAAGTAATTTTTAAAAGGCATCTTTCTAAATTTGTTTAAGAACAATATATATGAAACATTTTACATATTTTAAAATAAATTTTTTTATATTTGCAAAAGTTTTATTGACTCCCCTCTCAAACTTTCCATTGAAAAGCCTTGATATAGCTAATGTCGACCTGGACATAATCTTTAACTGATCTAAAGTACTGATATTTTTTAAATTTTATTTATTAAATCAATTATAATTAGACCTACCTATAGTTTGAGAAAAATAACTTGAAACTTTATATATAAACGCAAGGGAGAATGCTTATGGTGATGCAGCATTTCATGGATACCAAGCAATTTTGATAATTTAATAAAATAAAAATAAATATATAACTCACATCGCTTGATTTTAATTAGGTAAGATTGGGTAACTAAAGTAGTTTGCAAGTAATTCTCCAACAAACCATAGAAAGCACGCGTCTTGGTCCCCTGAATCTGCCTTGAGCGGCACCCATATTCTCAAAATCCTAGATATGCTATCGCATGTACGTGTATTAAGGATTATCTGCCATACATGAACACACCTTTTATTTTTCGCATTAGGTGCCAATTTTTGTCGCTTCGCCACCACTGATTATATTTTATTATTGTTAATATTATCATCTTTGATTATAAGTTTTTCTTATATTATTATATCACTAATATATTATTGATAATCACTTATACACGTAGCCAAGATAATAAATAAAAGTATTTTATATAAGAAGACAATCTCATGTTCTTTGACTCAAGTTGACTCACAGTTCGAATGTACTGTACAATTGCTGCAATAAAAGTAAATTTTTCAACATTATTTTGAAAATAAAATACAATCGAAAGTTAATCAATGATAATTTTTTACAGTAAAAATAAGAACAATTATAGCAATAATAATAATAATAATGAAAAAATAGTATAAGCCATAGAAAACTACCATAGAAACCATTGGCAAAAATGTTGTCTATAAATGAACTCATTTTATACCTCAGCAATTTTGTTAACTTTCAAAATTAGAAAAATTATTTAGTTAGAGGAAAACCATTAACAATGAGTTGAGTATACAAATTTCGATTAGCACAAACGACTTACTTCGTATTTTAGTGGCTTGTGGCACGTTGTTTTAAATATTCTATAGTATTTTTTTCATTTATTGCTGAAAATTAAATTGAATTAATTAAATTGAATTAAATGTTTAAAATTAAATTACCGCTAAGAATTAAATAACGTAGTAAGCTATTAAACTAAAACAAATCATTTGCTAGATACTTATTTTTCTTCAAGATTCATGTTTTTAGTTATACTTCAAATCATATTGTTACTAACAGTTTTCTTTTCTTTTATTATTCATAATCACATACTGTAGCCTACTCAGATGAAGAATTTGTTAATTTTCTCCATTTTAATTTGAGTTTATTCTTAAAAGAAATTCTGAAAAAGTCAAACTTTACGGTCAGTTAGATTTGAAACAATTTTATTAGATTATTTAACATAAATTTCTTAGGGGCCGGAGTTTCCCGATTAACTATAAACGAACTTCCCGGCTGGACCGGAATTCGCACGATTTTTTAAATTAAATGATGATTTAAAATTGTAGCCCGGCATTGTGACGATGATACAATAAATAATTGCACGTTTAGTTTCAAATTTAATAATAATATTGATTTATTTAAATAAATGAAGTATCGAAATCAACTTTAAATAACAATCGATCGGGATTTTCCATTAGTATTAGTATCGAAGTACCGTCGGTTATTCCTTACTCATGCTGGCCGACCCTATTATGGGTCAGACTTATCCATAATGGGAATAATTCAGGTCGTTGAATAACGTATAATCTTCTAATTCCTCGTATTAATAAACCAATCAACCAAACGTAAACGTTCAGATTTCACGAGCATTTCTCGGTAAAGAAAGACATTTACCTCTTATTCAATTCTAAAAATTTAGTTTATAGTTTATTTTATTATTTTACAAAAATTTATCGTTTATAGTATAACAAAACATTCTAAAAGTATTATCAGTGAAAATTACATTACATGTAATCACAATAAATATTGAAAGGTATCAGAAAGGTGAATAAATGGTGACCATATCCCAAAGTAGAACTGAGTTTATTAAAGATGATGATAATCCTACTTGATGTAATATATATTTATATAGATTCAGAACAAATCCCTTAAAATGTGTTAACTTTAGAAAGATTACCAGTTATCGCTAAGAGGACAGTGCAGAATAAATTCTCTCGTCATTAACAGAGTTGACAGAAGACGATAAGATAAAATCTGCCTCTTGAATTTGATTCCTAACGATTAAACAAGGGATTAAATTGCAGTGTTCGACGTAATTCAGAATAGTTTGTACGGTACAAAAACTCTTGCGGTAACTGAATCGGAATGATATTCTATAATGTTCTCGTATTGTCGGATCCTAACGTTCGAATCCACTAGAGACCCAATTTTTCATGGCTATAAATGATGTTTCTCATCTCTTATCTGTTTTATTCATTAATATATGAATAAAACAGATAAAAGATAAGAAACGGCATTTATATCCATCGTCAAGTTATGTAATAGAATACCTTTACACATGTATTATTTATCACTTTCTTCATTTAGTTAATTAAATAATTATGTTTTCAATATTATAAATTTTAAGAAATAAATATACAAAAAATTTAAACTTATAGATGAAGAGTTTTCTATTCGAACAATACTTTCAAGTCAAGAAGGAACTACTGTATTTATGCTTATTTCTATTCATTGATATTGCCCAATAACTGAACAAAAATAAATTTAATCATAAAGTTTTCTTTCTTTTTTAAACACTTTCTAGTTCTTATCAATTTTAATAATATTGATAAAATATTGAAACATCAGTTTTATCAACATCAATAAATTATTACTTATACTATACAGTACTGTACAGTACATAATCACTTGTTCAAATTGACAAGTAATCAATCGTACACACACAAACACAAACAAGCACACAAATGAATATCCTTATACACAGTATGTTTGTGAATACTGTATTGGCTTACGTACTGTATATAAATACAATGAATACATTCATGAGTTTTGGATCAAGTGACCTTAATACTGCACGTGATACACTTTTTTCCCCTGGAAACTCTACAAAAGTGCGAATAATTAAAATAACATAAAAAATTTTAAAATAACTGGTAAATTATTTTAAAATGCTTTTTTCCAAAAAAAAACAGCAATATATGTTAATCACTAAATGCGCAATGTAGAAATATTAATATTTTCCTTATATTAATTATATTTTTGAATTAAACATGATAATTTTTTAAAAATCTAACTAGTCAATTGAAATAGGACGCTTTTGTTTTCACAGTTTTTCTGCATGTAGTAACACTCGAAAATTTTGTTATCAAATGTTCAGAAGAATTTGGATAGGATCCAATTTCCCTACAGATATATCCCATAAAACTCATTTTCACACTGCTACATAATTCTGAAGAAACGTGCAATTGTATTGATATATTTTCTATCGTATGACTTAGGACACTATAATAGATTTATTTTTTGGTAACAAAAGGTACTTCCGTAATGAGAATTACGAAGTCGGTATCGATCCTTTCACCAATAGACGTCAAATTACCTTCCGATATTGACGTCGTGCCTAATCTCATTTCACTCCTTCCTGTGATAAGATGTTTCTTTAAGCAATATCTGAAGATAGCAATGAAACATCGGCATTTAATCACAATAAATGTTTTCATTTCTAAATAAAAAGAACATAGATAACTTTTTTACTTACTTCGCTAGCTGAATATGTCGCCTTAAATTACTATTATTATTATTATAAAACCGATTAAAAATCGCTATTGAAGTTTAATTTAATTTTTTTTTAACATGGACAACTTCGAATTTTGCTGTTTTTACGACCCGCACTAAGCTTATTTAGGCCATAAAAACATCTCCATGGTAACAAAATTGGATACTAAACAGAGACGACCGCAACACGCGTTTAATCTAACATTTATGAAAAGAGAGTCATCGCCTGTATTATCGCTTCACTGTATATTCTTAGAGTAAATAGATAAAGGTTGACTCAAACGGTTTGAATATTGCAGTTTATGAAATTATTGTAAGAGAAGAACTTATAAAATTACGAAAGTATTTGATAAGTTCTTACAAATTTATTTTTAAACTTGTCGAGTGAAAATTTAAGAAAAATATAATCGCATCATTTATAAAATTCAATTTCTTCAGAATGTAAACGATAAATTTCGCATAGTGTATAAGAAAGCTAATGTTTGGATCTTTTTACTATGGAAATATGTTTAGAATTCCGATTTTTCGAGACACGGAGTTTGATTTTTGAATAGAAAATCAAAACATTTGTTGAAAAGATAAATCAGATCTGTACGTACAATTTTAAAATCTTCCAAATTTTATAAAGAAGACAACATTTATATTCACGAAAAAATTTTAGATTTGAATTTTTCGATAACATTCGTTTTTATACAAAAAAATAATTTGTATATAACTATCCTTCGTCCTAAATTTAGGGGCATTATTAAAAAAAGAATGTATATTATTGTGATATCGTCCCAATGCCGGACTACAATTTCTAATCATCTTTTAATTTAAAATATAATTAATCGAGCTCCGACCCCTAAGCTTTCTATATCTGGTCTCGATTTTCATCTAACTCCGTTCTGGAGATTAAGAAAAGACAGAGACAGACGGACGACAGTGAGAATGTATCTGTCTGCAATCTGAAAACTGCACCCAATTATTATAAAAATATATTTCATAAGTTTACAGTAATCTCTTTTTTTTTTTTGTATATTCTTTACACTGTATTCTGTATTATTTACAGACGTATATAATTCTTGAAAGCATACAACACCAGTAATTCATTAATGAAAGAGACGAATGTTCAAATACTTAAGTTAACAACTACAATTAGTGACCAGAAATCAATTTTTCAATATTATAAACATTACTGTATTATTGGATAATTTAAATTTATAATCTAATAATATATTCTTCAACTCATTTCGAGTCTACTGTTTAAAATTATTTAATAGTTTGTGAATTATGTTTCAAAACTTTTAATCAAAGTAATTTTTCATTATTCAATTCAGAAGTTATAATTCTATAAATATGTGGACTAGAATAATAATAAGAAAAATAGCAATTTATTATTCATTTCTTACTATAACGTTTCAAGTCTATCATTATAATGATTTCGATAATTTATCTTGATTCCCCAAAGTGGAGTTGCAATTCTAAATGTATATAAATCTTTTCCTTGAAGCAGAAACATAAGAAGAATTTTTCTTTTAATATAAAATTCAGCACAGCAGCCTTATATTTTTATTTAATAAAATTACATATTACGAAACTACACTTTCCATTTAAAAATAAAATAAGATAGAATATTAAAACTAAATTTTCTTTTAGGATCTCAATTAAGTTTGCTCGAAGAAATCGAATTTCTAAATGCCGATAGATATGAATAATAAATATTTCGCTACCGTCTCAATTTGATTTTATAAATACTATTTTTTAAAAAAAATAGGTTATTAAATTCGTTTTAAGCTGAAATTTCCTTTTCAAAATCACAATTTAAAAATTTATATATTTAATTTATTTTCTCATTTACGTTTTCTAAGTAAATTTAAGTTCGTTATAAGCTTGTTTTTTTTCCTTCAACCATTGACATTTCGTAAAAATAAAAGCCATAAATCGCATGATAAATGACTGCCTCTAGGATTTTCCTTTAGTAAGCAAGAAAAATTTCGATTCTCGTTTTATTCAGGAAGATTTATTCTAACGCTTCTAATAGCCTATATCAATTTTCTGTTTCATTTTTCTATATTTTGCTATTTTACTTCAAAAATAGTAGACTTTACTACTTATCAATTTAATTCAGGCGAATTTAAACTAATTTCCTGATAATCTAATGTAATTATTTTATGAAAATCACTCAAATTACTTTTTTTTTTGTTTTAATAGTGCATTGTTGTATTATTTGGTCTTACATGCTTTGAGATAGTGCCTGATGTAAGAATATAAAATATAAAATAAAAAATAAAAAAAATTAAGCAATTATTTTGAAAATCATATAGAATCAATCAATTATAGTTGTGTACAATATATGATAAAAATCATTTTTAAAATGTTAAGCTATTTATTGTTTAAATTTAGCATTAGCAATATTTTAAATCAAATATGAATTAAATGAGATTTCTATTTTAAAAATTAATATATTATGTTATTTTATTTCTTACTTTACAGAACTCAATTATCTTTATGTGTAAAATTCGAGTCAAGGATATAATAAAAACTAAAAGAAAACAAAGATAAAAACAAACTTGTTTACTTTCAAAAACAATTTCTGACCTAAAATTAAGTTTAAAAAATTGTCTACTAATGTGTTTCGTTAACTAATATAATTTTTCGTTTTCCAAATGTAGCATGTATGGTGATAAATAAACAAGTTACTAAACAATTAATACGCATATAAATATATAAATGAAAAGTAATTGCGTAAAATTCTACTTATATATAAAGTAGAAACTTTATTGATAAAGATTTTAACTCATTTTTGGAAAAGCATACTTATTTATTTAAAATTACTATTTCTATAATTATATTTTGCTTTCAAATTAAAATACTGTACACTAAGGGTAATAAATAATTAATGAGCTTAATCTGCATAATTCATACGTTTGCTATAAAAATCAATTTAAAAATTGTAATTAAACTGTTAGAAATTAAACCATTAGTAATAAAGAAACTAAACCCACATCGATGAAAATGTATACTGTATAATATATATATNTATGTCAAATATAGATTCTTATATTTTGGCAATAATTACATAAAATTATCATTTTCTGTATTGTTTCTATGTAAGATATGGTGCTTACTCTTTTTTCTTAATATATCATTATTGATTTTTTTTTGTAACTAAGTTGTAACAGATTGGTTTACAAATTACAGTAGTAACTTTTACATATAAAAACAGGATAATGTTACCACAGTAACCTAATATGTACTGACTCAATCAATACTATAAATTGTAAACATTACTATTGACCTAGTGTGTTATTTACCTATTTATTATATAATTGAAACTTAAAAGACAAAAGCAAGGGTAATTACAATTCAGGATACAAGTTTCAAAAGAATCAAATTTCTAGATGTTGATATGAAATTTATGATATAATAGAGATTAGGAGATGAGCTGGTTTGTCTATTAGACACAAACGTAGTGAAAAAATGCTACATTTAATTTGTATAAAATATTATTTTATAAAAAAAATAATAGTAACAACAACAATGGGAATTGACGTGCTTATCTTTTTCTCACTTAAATGCTGTTAGATTAAAGTCAAGAAATGATAGTGTATATTACATTTAAGTAAATATGGTAAATCTTTTTCAGGTTTTAGTATCTATGAGAATAGGGTGTGTCTTGGATTTGACATACTACGTCATAATTAGCAATCTCTAGTATCATGTGTCTTATTTCTCTATCACTATAAATCACTAATTCTACTGTGCCATTTTAATGTTTTTATTAGACCAATATTTGTAATAGAAAATATTTAAGAAGTCAACTTAGTTCACTCTTATTAGTTTATTACAGTAATGTCATAAGTACCTGGATGAAAATCTCAAGAAATGTTTTATTTTTGATGGTTCAAATGGCACCGAGTATAATTACATCTGGGATTTAAACATTGAATCTACTATTGATTAGTGCATAGTTTTAGTTGACTAAAACAACATTAGTTTTGATTCAGAAGAGCCTAACATGAAAAGTGAAGGAGTTTCCAACTTCAATACCACAGAAAACAGTGATATATATATATATAACTTACTTTACTTGCATTAAATACCGAACAAATTCATGTCAACAGAATTGATTCTGCTGACATAGTTCTTTTTAATAAACAATAAAAGACAAATTTATGGGTGAGCATTTAGAAATTAAGGCACGTTTGTATTAAAGCCAAACAAACTACAAGATTATCAGGCTGTGTTAAGGCTAATTTTAATAATTAATTATAAAATAATTCAACTATTGATAGGCGATTAGTCTACCATATCCCAAGTTCTGCTCGTTTTGATTCTAATTAAAATAAATTATTTATTTGACATAAAAATCGTATCATTATTTTATAACGTTTCATAAATTCTAATACCTTTTAACAAAATTGAATAGGCCCAATAAGTTCTGCGACAGACAATCGACGTTGGGAACAATGTGATGCTTGTTAAAAAATAATGAAGAAGAAAATACACGCAAGATACGAATATATTATGTAGAAATATAATTTGCGTAACAGGTACAGCCTAATCTGAATATATTTGAATGAGGCACTGAGCGAAAAATTAAAACTGTTGTCTTTATGTCAACGAGAAAATTCATTTCAATATGTCGATACGAAGCTGTAAATCCGAATTATAGACAAATTATCCATCTAATTTAAAGTTCATATTCGAAATTAATCCGTGAAACAATAAACATAATGATTTTAAAACAGAATTTTAGAGCAGATGTTTTTCTAACGCCTATATTCGATGAAATATGAAGATTACTGTTCATCAAAATGGACATTATAATAAATATCGAATTTTTGTCGTAACTTATATTGAGTGATGACTTCTAAACCTGTAAGAATTCCATCTTAGAAAGTCAACGATTTATTAAAATTTCACTTAAACTTACACCAGAAAAATAAATAAATCAAATTTTTAAAATTCTTTCAATTATATCTATGGAAAAAATTTCGAGTATTTTATTTATGGCAAGACTTCTTGGCATATTTCAATCCGTTTGATTCAAAGTCTAATGATGATAAAAATATAACTTATAAAATAGAAAAATAAGTTATATAATTTATAAATATAACTTATATATTTTTGTTATATAATTTTAAAATAAACTAATGATAAATATACATACGTTTACTTTCATGAGGATTCAATTACGTGTGGTTTCTTCAAAATATTTTATAAACACATTTATCAAATTTACAAAATGTATTCACTATATAATCAATTCAAAAAGTAAATATTAATTTTAATTAAATTTTTAAAAATTAATTGTACAAATGAGTAGGCTTTAGTTTGCACTACAAAACCATCCGATTAAACATTTAGCTATAGTAAATTAACTATTTGAACTATCAAAATGAAATTAATGAGTGAATCAAACATCATTTTATTATTTTTCTTTTTATATACGAAGAAAAAAATAATTCAGTTTTAATTAATCATTTATTATCTAACATAGCAGATATAAAATATATTACGGAAACATCAAAATAATTTACAATAGAATTAATTAATTATTTTTTGATGAATTGATTGTAAAATTATAATAAATATATTCCTAGAAATATAAAAAATCTTACCATACTGTCGATGGTAATACCGCTATCCGTCAGATTTTCTGTTTCTTTCGTTGGAAGATTTCTGCTTGGACACAGTCGGTCTTCGTGAGCAATTTGGTCTGGAATAGTTGGGTCGCTAAAACTAGGTGCGTCTACAAGATCTTCGTTATCGATGGGAAGAGCCGAATCGTCACAAGTTCCTTTAGCCAAAGCTGCCAGGTTGCTGCAAGATACGTCGGGATGACTCGAACTTAATCTGCCGATAGAATGCAAATTGTTCTTGTGCCTCTCCTTGCTTCTCGATCTCATTTTATTAGGCGCCAAACGCTTCAACGTCGACCAAACACTGTGCATTTTCTTGCTGGATTTGAAACTCAGGATTTTCTTGTTCGGTGACGAAGGTACTGTCCGGGCATGAGGAGTGGACGGCCGAGAACCAGTATCCATGTCGGAACTGTCTGAAAGATCCGATTGGCTCTTCGTTTTGGACTTTGGACCCTTCACACCTCCCGGGTCACCAACGGGATCGAGATCCTCCCCTTAAAAAAAAAGCAAGAAATAATTTAAACTTGCGCTTATTTTCTATTAAGAATTTCTTTTTGTGAATTTCGTAAATACAGCGAATTCGCGACAAATTTTCATTTACACGTATATAAATAAATATTTATTATTAATTAAAATTTATATATTATTGATAGATTTGGTGTTAGCTTAATGAAATCTATAAAAAATGTTTCGTTAAAATATTTTAATTATAGATCTAACCTAGAAAATTTCTGTAAACTTTTAGAAATAAATAAAATTCTATATAACAATTCGAATTTAAGTTATCGCCTTTTCTAAAATAGAAAATCGGAGCAATGTTCGAACAAAAATAGCATACTTATAAGATATTTTCTCAGACATGCAGACGACATGAATATTTAGTTTGATATCTTTGACGGGATTATGAAAATTCAATACACTTAATATCATTTTTCAAAATAGTTCGCTTAAAAACGGATTTCATGTTCTTATAAGATTGCATTAATTTTTATATACAGATTTATTTAATTAATAAAAATATGAAATTTTCTATTTTTATCGCATCTTCGATTGAAAAGCAGATATTTAATTTAATGGCATTTTTTTCTGATTATAAAAGAAAAATTATTTTTATAAACATTTAATATTTTACATTTCTTTAATTCGACTGAAGAGAGGTAGAAATATTCAATTGATTTTTTTTTCATCACTTCTCTTGATTAGCGATAAATACGCAAAATTCTAAAGTGCTGTTGTTAAGTAAATTATAAGAATGACTTGTAAAATCAAGAATTTCAAACAGCCATTAACTGAAAATAAATTATACGATACTTTGACATATGTAAAAGAGATGTCACGTAGTAATCATAATTTACTTGAATAAATTTTTATGCTCAATTTATTCATTAAGCATACCGTTTGAAATTTTCACGTTTTATACCTTTAAAACTAATATTAATAATTGACAAAATTAACAAACTTTTTGGGTCAATTCGTTATAAACTTATAATGAAATTTTATTAAAGATTGCCATCGATTCTTAGATTATCTCGTACATTCAATCTGATTAAAAGTCTAGATGCGATTGGTTTCTACAATTTTCACACACAAATAAAGTCTTTAACATCTAAANATGAGTAGGCTTTAGTTTGCACTACAAAACCATCCGATTAAACATTTAGCTATAGTAAATTAACTATTTGAACTATCAAAATGAAATTAATGAGTGAATCAAACATCATTTTATTATTTTTCTTTTTATATACGAAGAAAAAAATAATTCAGTTTTAATTAGTCATTTATTATCTAACGTAGCAGATATAAAATATATTACGGAAACATCAAAATAATTTACAATAGAATTAATTAATTATTTTTTGATGAATTGATTGTAAAATTATAATAAATATATTCCTAGAAATATAAAAAATCTTACCATACTGTCGATGGTAATACCGCTATCCGTCAGATTTTCTGTTTCTTTCGTTGGAAGATTTCTGCTTGGACACAGTCGGTCTTCGTGAGCAATTTGGTCTGGAATAGTTGGGTCGCTAAAACTAGGTGCGTCTACAAGATCTTCGTTATCGATGGGAAGAGCCGAATCGTCACAAGTTCCTTTAGCCAAAGCTGCCAGGTTGCTGCAAGATACGTCGGGATGACTCGAACTTAATCTGCCGATAGAATGCAAATTGTTCTTGTGCCTCTCCTTGCTTCTCGATCTCATTTTATTAGGCGCCAAACGCTTCAACGTCGACCAAACACTGTGCATTTTCTTGCTGGATTTGAAACTCAGGATTTTCTTGTTCGGTGACGAAGGTACTGTCCGGGCATGAGGAGTGGACGGCCGAGAACCAGTATCCATGTCGGAACTGTCTGAAAGATCCGATTGGCTCTTCGTTTTGGACTTCGGACCCTTCACACCTCCCGGGTCACCAACGGGATCGAGATCCTCCCCTTAAAAAAAAAAGCAAGAAATAATTTAAACTTGCGCTTATTTTCTATTAAGAATTTTTTTTTTTGAATTTCGTAAATACAGCGAATTCGCGACAAATTTTCATTTACACGTATATAAATAAATATTTATTATTAATTAAAATTTATATATTATTGATAGATTTGGTGTTAGCTTAATGAAATCTATAAAAAATGTTTCGTTAAAATATTTTAATTATAGATCTAACCTAGAAAATTTCTGTAAACTTTTAGAAATAAATAAAATTCTATATAACAATTCGAATTTAAGTTATCGCCTTTTCTAAAATAGAAAATCGGAGCAATGTTCGAACAAAAATAGCATACTTATAAGATATTTTCTCAGACATGCAGACGACATGAATATTTAGTTTGATATCTTTGACGGGATTATGAAAATTCAATACACTTAATATCATTTTTCAAAATAGTTCGCTTAAAAACGGATTTCATGTTCTTATAAGATTGCATTAATTTTTATATACAGATTTATTTAATTAATAAAAATATGAAATTTTCTATTTTTATCGCATCTTCGATTGAAAAGCAGATATTTAATTTAATGGCATTTTTTTCTGATTATAAAAGAAAAATTATTTTTATAAACATTTAATATTTTACATTTCTTTAATTCGACTGAAGAGAGGTAGAAATATTCAATTGATTTTTTTTTCATCACTTCTCTTGATTAGCGATAAATACGCAAAATTCTAAAGTGCTGTTGTTAAGTAAATTATAAGAATGACTTGTAAAATCAAGAATTTCAAACAGCCATTAACTGAAAATAAATTATACGATACTTTGACATATGTAAAAGAGATGTCACGTAGTAATCATAATTTACTTGAATAAATTTTTATGCTCAATTTATTCATTAAGCATACCGTTTGAAATTTTCACGTTTTATACCTTTAAAACTAATATTAATAATTGACAAAATTAACAAACTTTTTGGGTCAATTCGTTATAAACTTATAATGAAATTTTATTAAAGATTGCCATCGATTCTTAGATTATCTCGTACATTCAATCTGATTAAAAGTCTAGATGCGATTGGTTTCTACAATTTTCACACACAAATAAAGTCTTTAACATCTAAAATGCATTACAAATCTCTGAATATATTAAGAATTTATTTTTAATATTAAAAGATAAAATAAAGTGAAATAAATAAATCTTTAAATATATCTCATATAGCCTATAGGCCTATTGTTAATTCTATAGCGAAACAAAAGTTAATTCAAAAATATATTTTTATTATGAGTGTATATGTATCTCATTTATTAATAAATTAAAAAAAAAGTTCGAAAATTACATTGCGTAAATATACTATATTTTATATATCGAGTTTGTACAAAATAAGTATTTCTTAAGAATTAATGGATGTTTTAAAGTCTTGCCAATAAAACTTATGAAACAGAATTCAAAATCAACAACATATACAGGCACATACATCGACATTTATTTAGTTTTACAGGTATACAGAGCCAAGTATCATTTATAACTGAAGTTTATAGCAAATAGTTCTGCTACATTTCACTCCAGAGTACTATAAAATAATACCGGCAATAATGTACTGTACAAATACAAAATTTTATCAGAAGTTAGAGCTGTGTATTTTCCGCTTTATTTAATTAACGAAATTTTACTCTATTGGAAAACCATTCATAAAATTATTCATTTAATGAATTTTTAATGTATTATCAGCCAACAAGTGGCGTCTATGATAATTACGAAACTAATTTATTTATTTATATTAATAACAGTAACACTATAAACAAAATAAAATGATAAATATGATTGAGAATAACATCTATTTCCGATCGAAATATACACAAATATCGATAATTTATTAAATATAAATCATATAATCCATACAAAATACAACACGACACTTACGAAACGTTTTAATATTAACCATCTGGATTTATTCCAACTTTCTTTAACAACTGGAAACAACTGGTAGATCGTCTTCAAAGAGTTTGACGTGAAGGATTCATAATATAAATTTAAAATTATAGTATTTTAAGTCGATATTCCTTCCATACCTACCTTCTGCTGCACGATTTTTATCTCCTAAACAAGAAAAAAGGTTAATGTTCTCCATTATCAGAAAAATCAGTACGGATTCTTTCCAATTCCATCTCCTCGCTAGATCAAGGACGCTTATTTAACTAAGTACATTTAATTTTACATGTTGATAGAGACCTAATGATGACTAAATATAGACCACTCTGGCACTTGTATACGATACTTTAGAAAGCAACCTCGAATAAAAAGCCACGAAGGAAAAATGTTTAAGTACTTTTAAACGATTTTCGACTCCGTAAAAGTGTCTAAAGCAAAATCGACATTAGTAAATGTGATGATCGGATAATGGTACTTTTATAAGTGTCGAGTAAAGAGCCAATGAAAGAGAAGGTGTCTCTGACATCATAGGTAAGCAACAGGAGTACTTTGGCTTATCGCCATGCTGGCATGCACGGAAGCTCTCGAGTGATTTGCTGTAATAATTACATCTATAATTCTGTACGTGTTACTTATTATGTATTCATTATATGCTTATATTTTGTTTACAACGCACAGTAAACGTATACGTTCTTACTGATACTTAAAAAAAGAAATATGTTATAATCGAACGACAATAATTTTAAAGGAAACTTCAAATATGAAAAGCTAAACGTAATTAAATGTTAATGAACAAGCTGTCGTTCTAGTTAAGTTTAAAAAGTAATAATAAATACAAAATTAAGACATTTTGATGGATAAATTTTCTGCTTAGATAATTATATGCATATTAAATTTTTAAAATGAATCTCCAATGCAAAAACTTATGGACAAAATTTAAATTAAATATTTTAATCAAAGGCTTTTAAAATAACATGTAAATGGCATTGTCGGCACACAATTTATATTCGGAAAAATGTCAAAAAAATGCCATTTTTAGTATTGATTTTCCTAAATTTTACGTAAAGGAAAAATGCAATCCACCAAATGAAATGGGTTCTCTCTTGAGGTTTATTTTCATATATATTAAATGAAGAATTGTTTAAAAGTGAATGTGTTTTTGCTAAAACTTTTATAGCGTATTGAAAATAATGCAGATTTACTTAAATACAAAAAAAAATTATATCCGTTTTACATAAAAATTAATCATAAGACATTTTAAAAGGCACTCAGTGATATTTCATTTTTTAATTAATTGATAATCTTCAGCTTCAATTAATTAAACTACTCAAAAATAGACTGATACTTAAATTTCTAATAAAAGTATTGTTATATTATCAAACAAAGTAGCTCTAAGCCTCTATATATTAACGTCGTCATTCTTCATAAACCATTCAGTAGGTATGATGTTCACTCATTATTATTATTTTTTCATTAACTAATTAAAATTTCCATTTAATTAGTTTACCTCTTCATATCACAAACTATAATCTGTTTTGATATACTTTACAAAGTTTGAAAATTTAATTTCAACAACTAAATTTGAAAAATATTTTTTATTTTAACCAACAGATATTTTGTTTAAACTTTTTATTTCTCTAAAATTATTCTGAAAAATTTCAAACACTTGAAAAATGTAATCATAACTTCTCTTCTCAATTCAGAGCAAGACAAAAAAAAGTCCATGTTTGATATTAAAGTTTTGGTTTAAGTACACATCTTTTAAAGTTACTTTAAATATATTTTTCTTAAAAATTTATATTTTAAAAATAGCTGCAACGTTGTTGCTGGTCTTTCCCGGTATTCTTTATTTGTTTTCATCCCTAATAATTGTAGCCATTATCTTTATAAGACTCCAGATTGGTTTAGAAGATATTAAGGAAGTAGAGATAATATCTTCCGAATCAATGGTCCATTTTTCCTGAAAATTTCTAGAAACATTTCCTCGTAATATATAAATATGCCTGCAAAATTTCATAAATTTTCGACAAAACGTACAGGAATTATTAAGCTTCAAAGTGGATGGGGAAAAAAATAATGTCTGCCTGAAAGCACACAGGCTAACATCCAGAAAGACACAGGAATAAACACCTAACTTTTTTGCATTTCTCGACTTTTCAATATTTTAAATCCAAAAGTGTAAAAATCTTGGAGGAGGTTATTTTTTGACCGATCGCCATACTTTCCTTCTGTTATTCATAACAGCCAGGAAAGTAAAACTTAAAAATTAAAAATATTTTTTTATGATAGCTTAAAATGTAATCTTTAAAATATGCATCAATAAGTTTTTGTTTTTATTTTATTTTCTTGGCCATTGTAATAAAGCATGTTACATCTTACTCAAAATATTGATAAGAAGCTGATTTACTGAACACAAAAACTAAATAGATGATGTATAAAATAAGAAAAAAGTAATGTTTAATAATTTCCAGGGAATTTTAATCGAGTTTTCATTTTAAAATTTTAATTTTTCTGTTCAATGAAATTTAAAACAAAATTAATCATTAACTGTTGCAATAAACAAAACTAAAAAACTGATTATACATTTAAATTTAAATTTAATACATTTAACAAGTTTAACACATTATAGCTATATTAATCCTGTTTAGATTTCTGTAATATCTATTATTAAATTATACATGACTGTTTGTAATGATAATTTACACAACTGAATAGTCTACATATAATTAAAATAAAACTTCTGGAATTAAACTTTCACTTCATTTCTTCAATCAATACACAAGTATGAATTTTAATCCACTAAAACTGCTGAATAATATATATATAATGATTAGAATAATTAAGTAAGTAATAATTTAACTTAAAGATTTAATAAAACATGCATAATTTGAATTTTATTTGTATATTTTCATACTTTAATGATTCATTTATTACAATTTTTTTATTTAAGGTATTTGAAGAAATGTGTAAATTATTTTTCTATTTTAAATACAATATCATTATCTATAATTCACAACATGCTTTCAGTATGTTGTGAGTTTAAGTGTTTTAAATTTAATACAATAAAAAAAAAGTTGATATGTAACAAATATTTCACATGATTTTATAACGGTGAAAGACAGCAACAGAGTTAGTGTGAAAAAAAATGTATTGGGTTATATTAAATTTTAAAAAAATAAAAAAATAAGTCTCCAGTTTGTGTATAAAATAAGGACAATTTTCACTAAAAGTTAGATCAAGTATATGTTGCTAAAAAAGAAAAAAATATTTTCCCCCAATCTAGATCATTTTATCATCAATAAAAATAGATTTTTAAACCTTTTATTGATGATTTCAAGATGTTTGTTTAATATATGTACTTTAGAAATAAGAAAAGGAAAAAAATGTCTAAAGAAATATTAAATAATCGATAATAAAACAAAATTTTCAGAAAAAAAATATAGATCTATATATTTGTTGAGTGCATTATAATTAATGGCAGGAATAATAAAAATTACTTATAAAAAATTATAAATTTTCAACTAATTAATACAGTGGAATGATTTTAAATAATAACAAGCATTTTTTACTTTTAAAATAAATTTCTAAGTTATTAAAACAAAAATTTTTTAATATTATCGAAATGACAAATTTCTTCTTTACTTTGGATGTTGGAATAAGATTGAAAGTGCTTTAAAATTTGCATTATTCAAATATTCTCGAGAAACTGAAATATATTTTTATATCTAGTTCTCAATTTTACAAATGAAATAATAAAACTAGAATTTCAAGTTGGACAATTTTCATAAATTCCAATAAGATTTAAGCACTTTTAGGTGCGCTTCTATTTTAATTTTTCAGCTATTTTGTTAGAGAATTACGTGAATTTACTATTAAATAAATCGATAAGTTTAGTGATTTAGTGAAGTTTAATATAACAAAATAGGAAAGTTGTTTAAATCACCAGAAAAATATGCAGTTGCAAAAAGAGTGGCTCTGAATTTATTCGATAAAATAAATGAATTTTCTTGATAAAATTATTATAAAAGTCATAAAACACATATTACTTAATAAATTCATTTACGGTGATGTTTAAATCACTCGAGGGAACTGACTATTACATTTTTCAAAAAATAAAGTAATAAAGATTGTTGCCTGATAATCTTACTTCACTGCAAGACAGCAGTTATGTGCAGTAGAACTATTTTAACATGAAAAAAAGTCCATGTTTGATATTAAAGTTTTGGTTTAAGTACAGTACACAAGAAAAAAACATCTTTTAAAGTTACTTTAAATATATTTTTCTTAAAAATTTATATTTTAAAAATAGCTGCAACGTTGTTGCTGGTCTTTCCCGGTATTCTTTATTTGTTTNCCTGATAATCTTACTTCACTGCAAGACAGCAGTTATGTGCAGTAGAACTATTTTAACATGAATGTAAATGCTAAAATAAGATAATAAATATCAATATAAGTTAAAACAATACGTTATATTGAATATTCCTGTAGATAAATTTTACTTTATTATAATAAATTATATACGAAATTCTTGGAAATAGCTAAATATCAAAAACAAATGTATATCAATCGATTCAGTCAAAATTTCAAAAATTATCCTAAATATTTCTTTCGTTTCTATATTTAAAAATAAACTAATAAAACAGTTAAAAATACTTTACATATGTCTACCCTGTAACGTTAACTTTTAACGGAATTATAATGTTTAGATAAAAATTATACCTTGTAGATTTAAAAAAAAAAAAAAAATTATCTTGACTACATATAGAAATACATAGACATAATTCAAAGACGATTTTATCAAATAAACTGTTAAAAAAATAGCATATGAGTATTAGTCACGAGAATTTCCTATGATTAATTTTACAGACAAATGTTACTGCTATAAAATAGATTCTGTTTTGTTTGTAAACGATCGATAATAACTACGGTTCATGATAAATATTTTATAAACATAAAAAAAATTGTTGGAAAGTAAATTACGAGTGTCCAGTCAACATGAGCTGAAAGTCAATTTTAACGTTAAAACTAGAAATCACCTCTCAGGTATCTATCGATGACTTCGGGATAATTCCTAGATTTGGTGTTTGATGAGTAGTTGATGGAAAAACTTTCAAGGAATTGGAGATTCTGAGAAATTCCTGCTGTTATAAAGGCAAGGAGCTTTAACTGATAGTTTTTCTTAGCATCAAATGATTGTAAATGGTGATGTTAATTTAATTGTCTGTATGATTTCGCAATGAATTCTTGTGCTATTTTAAACGGATTAATAATAGAAAAATAAATATATAATAATAGTTAATTAATTAAATATAAAAAATACTACAAGCAGATTTATGTAAACCATAAACAATACGTTCCTTTACTTTTAAATTTGGCGTGACTACTTGAATCGCCATAAAAACTAAACTGTTATGCAACCCGATCTATAATATTGTTTTGTCTATGTCTAACTCGATTACGAAATGTACTACAGTTTACTATAACAAGTACAGACTAATGCCCCTATTATGATGCGGCTTTATACATTTATCTAAATTGTAAAATCATCCATTCGTTCTAGTCATATATACTATCAAGCGATGTTTAATCTACATATATATATATACTAATTAAAATCATTCAATTAATATTAATACTAATTAAATTATACAAAATTATTAATTATATGCCACTTTAATTTTCGAAAATAATCACGTATTTATAATAATTTAAATAATTCTATAAACTATATTAACTTCCGGTTCCGTTAAACACACTATAATTTTAGTCTATACAGTAATTTATCATAGGTAAAATATTATTTCTACAACTATATGCTGTTAAATGAGGCTACGAAAGCATATTAACCGGTGATAATATCACCCGTGAAAAATGATATACAGTAGTACATACATTTGACTTTCTTCTGCACCTCTAGAATCTTTTTCGGAAGTAAGGATATGGAAAAATAGTTAGATTTTCTGTGAAAATTCCACATCTTCATTTCTGACCGCACGTGTATATTACAAACGACGAACACAGAGTGGAAAGTTACACCGGCGCCGTACAACAGCTTATTCTGATATAGGATATCTATCGTAGTATGTCGTTCGCCGTCTGGATTGCGTGTCCCCCTCTCCTATTGATTTGTGAAGATCCATAAATAGTTTTTCTTTAGATCGAACCAAGAAATTCACTATGTGAACAAGTATTCAAAATCGGAATTAAAAGTTATACAATGGAACCGAATTAGTAGGCCGTGTCGTTGGCAGCAACACGTGATATCCCGTGTACATTTAATATTAACGTGACAATGTGACTCCACCATATCTATTTTAAAATACGGAATGCTTCAGGTGACTTTAAATTTATTATTATTATAGCACATGATCTCCACTTCTGAGAAAACCAGATAAAAATTTTAAGCAAAGTATTTTTGAAAAATTGATGAAGTAAATTACATTTTTGATTAATAATAAATTATTCGATTGCATAATTTTATATTAATATTTATTAATTATTAATTATGTATATTATTTTTTTAGATAATTAACAAGCTTAGTAAACACTGCATCGTGATGAAAACTAATAACTTGTATATCAATTATATATAGACAAACTAAGAAAGCGTGACATTGCGACGAATGCAGTTAACAGGAATTTTTAATGTCAAGACAAACTCATTAAAGCGTAGTACATTAAATCATTAAAGCATCGGCGATATCATTAAGCATATTGATCATATTTACACGCTTAATAGAGAATTACTTAACTTTCAATAATGAATTTCACGCTATTATGATAGAAGAAACTTGTTTAAACTGATAATATTATATCACAAAAGGCATTCGCCGTTTTTATCTTCGTAGAATTGTGATAAGAAAAATGCTTTTTCTTATCGCAATTCCTGGGATTTTATAATAATTTTCAACATTCAAATTTAAATAGAAAACTCGCAAACACTATTGAAGAAAACTGTCCACGATAAAAATGCCAATTCTTTTATTAAAATGTTGCTAAATCTAGTAAAAATTTGTTAATTCTTAAAAGGAAGAAGAAAAAAATTCGTGATAAACTACAAAGCAATCTATAAGATCTCTTTTACGATATTTTATTAATTTAGTAGAAAAAGGGAGCGATTGTTAGAATCGATTCATAGATGAATAGCTCAATTTATTGAAGGAACAGCTTTTCAATTGTCAAGACGGTAGAGAGTTATAGACCTGTTTGCATTCCATAAACCTCACCATTGTAAGATAACAAATAATTGCTGTCTATGAACGAATCCGAGCGTGAGTGAAAATGGAATTATCCTTATTACGGGAGTCTCACAGCGTTATAAAGCATTGGAATGGTTGTAAATGAGTGTATAATATTTATTTAATACCTGAAACACTAATGGGAACAGAGTGGCAAAAAATAGTATCGCAGCGATTTTTTTAGACATAGAAACAGTAGAGAACAAGAAAATCGATTGCGGTGACATGTTCTACTTTCGACCAAAGGTAAAATATTTCTAGTTGGTAGCATTATTGTTACTTTGCTATTAACTAGGAACATCGTATTTTAAACAGCATTATTGCTTCTCGGATACGTTCGAAAGTATTTACATTTTTTAACGTTCGTGACTAATTTAAATCGATAGAGTTTCTCAGGAAATTTATAATTATTATATTTAAATATTTACATATTATAATTTTTATCGTATCTCAAATAATTTCGTTTATAGAAAGATTTATGCAAATTAGCATAACATAATAGACACTATATATTACAAGTGAATAATAATTTTAAATATTCAACGAAAATTACCAACGGAAGATTTATATATAGAAGAACTATATTAATTTAATTACAACGAAATAAAAAAAGGACCATTAAAATTTTAAACTAGTAAATATTATCTTGTTTAAATTTATTGTTATCGTAACTTTTTAAGTGCAGTTTAAAGTAGGTAAATTTGTTTAAGTGTTAAGTAACTGCCATAGGCACAAATGCTAATTTTATCTCAGACATTAAAAGTTGGATCTTTCTTTAAACTATAAAAAAACCGATATAAACTAAACTAAATTGGAATTTACGCAGCACTATATTACAAATTCAAATTATGCTACCGTAGTAACAGAATATTGATAGAAAACATGTCTGGATAATTTAGTTTACATGAATTTTCAACACGCATTTGTGCAGAAATCGAAAGCCATGGGGAGGAGAATTATATGTGTATAGAATATTAAAAGAAGTTATAATCCATTTTTATCAAATCTTATTTAAAAATAGAGATAATCAGAATTATTTACAGAAGAAAGACTATTACATCAAACGAGACGTGATAGTTTGACAAGATAGTAAGCCGATATTTCAACCCATACAACAGTAACTTAAGTAAACTGAAATAAAAAAAAAATCTCTTCAAGTGTTTATATATTCCAAGAAGCATTAAATCAAATAAAATATTTTTCAAGAACAGCTATACAAGATGCATTACATCATAAAAATATTAGTTATTGCGGTAACAGAACGTTTTAATTAGATTATAGATATAAAATTATGTTTAAACATACCAAATAATAAGGATTTAATTTCGGAAATTCTCAAAATAAATAAACTATGCCCAATATAACATAATACTAAATTAAACTAAATAAATAATGGACGGAAAATTGACATGTGTAACAGGTGTTAGAAGTGGCTGTGCTGTTCAACGAGTTGACAATATTTTAACAATAACAGGATGTATCTACCGTCGAGCGTATCGAATTAATATTTTAACTTAGATGTTAGTTTCTGATCTCAAAAGTTAAATTTATTAATTGGCATTAATGAAATTTTATGATTAATTGGCATCCCAGAATAGAAAGATTCATCAAAAATTACTTGAATTCTGTCTTTTCGATTTATTTAATTTATTTCTTAATAATAAATAAATAAATAAATACTGATTTGTTCTGAGAGAAAATAGAATCTTACTAAAAGTAGCTGATAAATAAAATTTGTGATTTATAATTGACTACAGATATTTTATTTGTAATGGATTTTAAAAAATATTTTTCAAAGAAAATTATAGACATATTCCATTAGGAGGAAAAAATAACTCATGTGAATTTATTATTATATTCTAATTCGTAAATTTTATTTTATTTTATTTTATTTTTTTTTGAAATTAGTTAAATCAAGATTTTTTTCCCGGAGAAATACACAGTAGTTTTTTTCCCTATGAATATTTTCATGATTTGTAGGAAATATTTCTTTTTCCAATTAATCACGAAAAATATTGTTTTTTAATGCATATTTCCTTTCTTCAGATGTAGAAAAAAAAATATTTATTATTTTCAAGTAGTTATAGAGAAATAAATATTAACTATTTCCTTAAACTTTTATAAAAGTTATCTATTCTTTACTTTCAAACATAAAGAATGTAGATATGACGAATATACAAATATCAAATTTTATACACGTATTAAAAATTTAAACACTTCTATTCGTAAATGCATTTTTAATATTCATAAGAACAAAGACATATTCAAAACTTCGAGCAATATAAACATTTACGACTAGCAGTAAACTTAATAAACCTCATATCCGATTCTTGAGAACTTAACTGTAGCAAAACTCATGAATAAGCTCATTCAATAATATTTCAACAAGAGGAAAAAGGTTTCAAACTAAAACGCACGAAATGAAGTTTTTACTTCCCCCGTTGTTACGTATATAACACGGAAAAGTATTGTAATCGTGTCGAATCTGACCCTCGTTTTTGTTGTTGTTTTTTGCAAATCTCGACGCTTTCAAACCTCCTGAATCCAAAAAGTCAAAAAATAAAAAAATCTGTGGGTATGTACTATGCACGTATGTATGTTTATGCATGTATTTGTTTAATATCTATGAGGTAATGATTAAAAAACGAAATTTGGCATGGTAACTTGTACATAATGGGCATTGATCCTATTAANTGATTAATTGGCATCCCAGAATAGAAAGATTCATCAAAAATTACTTGAATTCTGTCTTTTCGATTTATTTAATTTATTTCTTAATAATAAATAAAACAAAGAACATTAAGATTTGAGACCTCCTGAATCCAAAAAGTCAAAAAATAAAAAATAAAAAATTCTGTGGTATGTACTATGGACGTATGTATGTTTATGCATGTATTTGTTTAATATCTATGAGGTAATGATTAAAAAACGAAATTTGGCATGGTAACTTGTACATAATGGGCATTGATCCTATTAAATTTTGGAGTATGGAACTCAAGTGGTGGGTGGGGAAATACAATGGTGTCATGTGTCATATCTGGAGTGGGGTCGGACTTTATGAAAATTTTACTCGTTATTGGCATTTACAATATTTTTAAAAACTCAAAATTAAGCCTTTTCCTTCTATTTATAATAATTATTCTACAAAAGTTATTTTTAAATAACATCTCATAACATGGCACCACACACAATTTTAACTTTGAGCTAGTGTCAGAGTTTTTTAAACTTAAAAATTTCCCATTTAAAAAACTATTTATCATAATTCAACAAAAATTATTCTTTTTAACTTTTTGTTATTATTCAAATTTTATATCCTAGTATTATAATTGAAAATTATCGGACTTTCTAATACTCCCCTAATTGTTCCAGTGCCTGGAAAATCGAGCAAGAGCCCTTACTAGATTTTTTTAAATTAAAAATTAATAAAAATCAACTTTTATAAGAACTTTGTCTCATACATACAGTAAAAGTGTTAATTATTTAGATTCTATTCCTGTTATAAATGCATATTTTATTAAATATTAAATAACAAACAGGCATCAAACGACACAAAAAAGTAATATCTTCATCGAAATTAACGCATAAAATTAGAAAATGCATTAAAATATATTATAAAATAAATAATTCTGAAACAAATTTAGTTTTACGATATGAAAATTGTTTTACTCGCATTTTACATCGCTTATATAATTAAAAATAATTTTTCTTGATACATTTAGCAGTACATAAATAAAAAAATTTTTCATTAATCTTACTCTCCTTTAGAAAAATTCCTTTTGTAATATTGTAGACAACAAATTAAGGTGAGAAACTGTTTATAATAAATTACTATTCAACTTGTTTCCTTAAGTATTTACTGGTGACGTTTATATCATGTTTTAAATTTGTGCTAAAATATAAATTTAAATAAATCAAGAATGACACACTATTCAATTTTATTGTAAAACATGTTTATAATCTCATAATAACTGACACAAAAAACTATGGATTTTTACAGTTTAATATCCTGTTTACATTTTAAAAATTTAATCTATGTAACAGATTTTTGAGCTAAAATACCTATTAATTTGATAAATTTTAAACAGGAAAGTGTATAGTTAAGAAAACATTAACATTTCACTATATTGAACATATAGAAAATTCTCTTATTATAAATGAATAAAATAAAAATTTATAAATATATTAATTTAATATATATATTATTTAATATTTTATTATT
>NW_019384481.1:457502-459458 GCF_000671375.1 Centruroides sculpturatus
TTATTATTAAAGATTGATTAATATTTAATTAATCCTCAATAATAAAATTATATATTAGATTAATATTAATATATATTTTGTGTGTTAGAGAATAATTACATTTTAGATTAATTAAGATTAATATACATTTAATATTTTAGATAAATAATATATTATATATCAAACTAACAAGATAAATACTGTACTTATAATCCTTTTTGTACTTTTATTTTCTATTGTAAAGATATTTATAATTAAAAGTATGAGTGTTTATATGTAAATAAACATAGAAACATATTATTTCCTGGCAGAATAAAATATTTTGTTTTATAATGTAGAGAAATTTATTTTGTATCTTGTAATCTTTCAAGTAAATAATTAAATAATATTAAATTATAAGGGATAAAAATAGTAAAATATAAATATGAATAAATATATGTTGAAATATTTTTTTTTTTATAAATGAGAGCTATGTATATTGGAAATTTAGATTTTTTAAAACTCATTTGTAAATTTTGCAATGAGTTTTAACAAACCTAAATTTACAATATTTATTCGAAATCTTCTGTAATATATATTAATCATTTCAACAATATATTTGTTATAATATTCAAGTACTAAATGTAATATTTTTATATCAAATATAAATTTTTTAAACCATTAAAAAAATAAAATTTTGTTTAGAACTTATAAAATAATATATAACTCAGAAAAATACTTTTTCCAGTCAAAAACGGATATATCAAAATTCGATTGTTCTTTATCTTTACAAAATTCAATTTTATATAGTTTAACTTAACTGCTGATACTAGAATATCTGGGTATTACAAACTCAAAATATGAAACAAAATAAAAAGCAATATTTTTCAAGGAGAGTACTTGAAGAAAAACATGAAAAGTTTTTATTGTTCCTAAATTCTTACCATTTATATTTTTAATTACAAATAATAAACAGCTGTCTAGTAATTGTGCAAGTAATTGCTATAATTACATGAAATTCCCTAAATAATATTTTTCAAAACTTCTTTTAATGTAACTTTTTTTAAACAAGAATTATCAAAATTTCCTTACTCATTAACTGTCTAAACATTAGTTTTGAACATAATTTGATTAATTACCCTCTTAAAAATTTCCACTTTAGAAACACTTATCTCAAAAACCAGAGAAAGTTTATATGTATGAAGCAATTCTTATACTTTAATACACTAGAGCATAGTTTATTTATTCCATTCAAAGCTAATTTTTAAATTTTTTGAAAATCATTTTTAAAATAATTTAAAAAAATAATTCAGTAATATTTTTCTTTTGTTATGCTAGAAAGAAAGATTTAATTAAAGAAAAAAAATAAATAGTGAAAGTACATTACAGATGGTGGTATTCACACCTGTGACAAATTTAAATTAATCTTCAAGTCAAATTGATGTTAACATCTAATACATGACAACATACAGGCTAAGATTAATATTAATATATCAATGTTTAATCTATTGAATTTTATAAGACTATTTTTATACGATGCAATTATTGCTAATCAATCAATCTCTAATTAATTTTTTAAAATATTTCCATAAAAATAATTTGA
Source organism: Centruroides sculpturatus (assembly GCF_000671375.1). Lineage (NCBI taxonomy): Eukaryota > Metazoa > Arthropoda > Arachnida > Scorpiones > Buthidae > Centruroides > Centruroides sculpturatus. The sequence goes on from NW_019384481.1 coordinate 459,064, forward strand.
GATGAATATTGTTTATATCATGCAATATTAACAGAATTTCTTTTTTAAATTTGTTTTTAAAATGTAAAAAATATGTTAATAAAATTTAATTTAGTCCATATTATAATTAACTTTTTTCTAAAGTAAAATTTTATACCTTTTAATTCTAATTTAATTTTACTAAAAAAAAAATAAATAAATAACATTCCAATTTTAAAGTTTTGTACTTACTCTGGATGGTTTAATTTATAAAAATTTAATTATAATTATATTTTACAGTTGTAATAGAAATAATTTATTCAATAATTTAGGTTAGCTAAATTTAAGTTTTTTAATATTCTTTACAGAAATTTTTTTCAAAACAATTTAGCTATTGAATTAAATTCTTCACATCTGAAACATTTTATATACATTAC